>NC_133483.1:1257854-1345209 GCF_025370935.1 Choristoneura fumiferana
AGTGTTCACCGATTTAACTGGCCCTTAAAATTTTTCGAGGGTCTTCTTATAGTCTCAAACTATTTCCTTTCGAAATTCCATCACGACCGACTTTGCTATTAATACTATACTTAAATTGCACACATTTTTCTAACTAAAGTGTATCACAGATGTCTTCTAAGTAATGGAACAGAATAACGTACACTAAATAGCTGATTAACCTAAATTCAGCAGGCTACTACGAAACTTGAAACTCGAAGTTTGTATCGTACCGTCCCTCTCGTTCTCGTATTAAATAGTATAAAATGTCAGAGGGATCGCGTTTCGTAGTAGCCCTGCAATGAGGGCTATCGTTTTTTGTCTCACTAGATGGCGCACTGTTGCGTGAGGTTTTTAAGTGTGGCTTTCAGAGTCTGTTATTACGGGCGTTAAAACAAAGTTTAGATTAAAATCATATTTAAAACACCTTAAAACCGTACCATAAAAATATCCAGCAACCACTGTGTTGCTAAGTCCCGTTTTGTTCGGAAAAAAAGGGAGGACAAAAGTTACCGAAAGACAAAACTGTCTCAAAACACAGACATTCATTGCCTCGTAACCCACCCAAAAACTATGAGATTTGACATTTCGGAGACCTCACGCTACACTAGCGCCTCTAGCGGCGAATTCATTCGCGATAGCCCTCATTACGAATAGATGGTGACGCAAATGTCAAAGTTGTCAAACGGACACAATCATAACACTAGCGCCACCTAGCCAGTCACAGAAATTCTTATTGTACTCACACGATCACTCATTATGAACGTGTACAAGCAACTTCCTTCGTATCGCTATAAATTCTTATTTTTTAAAAGGTGGGATCCCCTATGGCAGTATGAGCGGCAACGTCGCGGAGTATTTCAAGCGGCAGGCGCCATCTAACGGCAGAAGTGGTAACCTCGCGCCATTTCCCAATGCGGACCTCGACTTCGCGCCGATTTGAACAAGGCTATGATAGATGGCGCTTTGTCTATTTTATTTTTAAATAAGTATAATCTTAGAAAACAGTGATACTATGTATGATTTGTTGTTTCTATGATAAGATCAATGATATTTATAATTATGTGATTTGCCATAATATAATAGGTTTGCCATAACGTGAAAGCGCCAAGGTTTTTTATTAAGGTGCTTTGGGGTAATTCCACGTGGATTTTTGATGAGTTGACATGACGTTTGTAATTTCGTTAATTCACTCCAGTTGGTACATTATATTTGAAGTCTTAGGATATTTCTGTCGTTTCCACTAATCGATCTTATATACTATATAAAAAAGTTCTAAAATATGATCGATTTATGGAAATATTGGTATTCAAAAACTAGTTACTTATTTTTTTTGCACAGGGCTATTTCGGAATATAGCGGGGTTATTCTGCGTGTTTTGAAAGGTGGACTTTATTATAATTTGGCTCAAGGTTCATATTTCTTTTTAGGCTGAAATTACCTCATTCATTTTTATTTTTTATTTCGTTAGTAATATCCATAGTTACAGATTTTTTCAATCTCTGTATTCCGAAATAACCCACAAACGCAATGTGGTTCTCAAATTTGCCGCAAAGGAATATTAAATCTACATACATTATAAAACAAAGCTGGATTAGTTACACCATTTATAACTCGAGAACAGCTGGACAGATTATTATGATCTTTGATGTGTGGATTGTAGAGTTTGTCTCCGCCCGAATAGCAGAATAGGGGGAGAGGAGCGAAGCTGCGGGAATATACTAGTAAGTATATAAAACAATTAGAAATGCCATGTCACTTTTATATTTTGAACTAGCTTTTACCCGCGGCTACGCTCGCGTGAACCATAAACATTTCAATGAAGCAAGCAATCAAGCAAGCATGCTAGCAAGCATTTAAGCAATCATTTAAGCTAGCTTGCAAGCAAGTATGCAAGCAAGCAAGCATGCAAGCAAACATTTAAGCAAGCTTGCAAGTGAGCATGCTTCGCTCGCGTGAACCATAATCATTTCAAAGAAGCAAGTATGCAAGCAACTAAATAAACTTCATGCTACATCGTTTTGATAGCCGAAGTATCAGGTACGCTACCCTGTTCGACACACTGGAGATTCTTTAATGTTGTTAGAGAGGGACCTATTAACAAGGAACCCTACGCCACCCTGTGATGTTTGATCATCCTCGCGGAAGTACAGAAGGTGGCCCGAGTCTAAGATGATGGTGCCCTCTATGTACTTCACTTAACTCCTGAATATGCCACCTTATGTTCTCCAGCTCCACTTCCAACAGCGCTAGAAGAGTCCTAAAAGTCGTCCGTTCTACGTAGCCAGGGTCAGTTTACTTAGGTAGCCTTGGATCGCCCGGGATTCTTAGCATCCTCTGCCCCGCCGTTACCATGAACGCTACTATGGCAAGGAATAGCGGGGCGACCGGGAACTGGGGGCCATCTCTTGCCGTGCGCTTCATTCTGGTAGGGGTTGCCCATAATCCCACACTGGGCATGCGAGTTGGGCGATCGTAGGGCACAGTTTATTGCACCGCCGATGCTGCAGCCCATCCGAGGCCCGGGGACTTAACTGTGCCGATTTTGGCTGCGCTATGCCGCAATCAGCCAGCTGCCAGAGCTCAGTCTGTTAGACGGCAGGGTGCACCACAGGCAGGTAAGGTTGGCTTGGGGTCCATAGATGGAGGTTGGCCCCTTACACCACAAATAAAAAAATAAATCTTGAAAAGTTGAAAGTTTGAATACCTCAGACAATTACCATACTAAAGTAAGCTGGGGTTATTTCGGGAATCACTTCACTGGAATAACCCCCTAAAGGGGTAATTCGGGAAAAAAATTTAAACTATAGCTAGGCCTTTTAGACTGACACAGTCATTCGCAAAAAACGATTATTTGTCATACATTAATAGTTCAATCTTGTAGCTTATCAGGTTTTAGAGATAGCGGTGTTGGGGTTATTTCGTATTTAATTTTTTGGCACGAAAATGCACTCGATCCAAAAAAAATATATATTGCACGTCCAACCAATGTCAGCGCCTCGCATCATCTGGAGAGAGACGCGAGGAGCGGTAAATAGGGCGTCCATTTAAGTGCTGCCAGTGGTAAACATCAACACGTTTAGGAGAAATTTTAAATAAATGGAATAACCCCGTTTACAGAATTACCCTAAGCACCTTAACATATAAATTAAATGAAATACTTTATTCTTGCTTATTTGTTACTTTTACGTTCATCATCCCAGCCTATAGGTATACGTGCCACTGCTGGGCACAGGCCTACTCTCAGAATGAGAGGGCTTGGGCCGTAGTACCCACGCGGGCCCAGTGCGGATTGGAAACTTCACACACACCATTAAATTGCTTCGCAGATTGTGCAGGTTTCCTCGCGATGGTTTTCTGCACCGTAAGCTCGTGGTAAATTTCAAATGTGGTTTCGCACATGAAATTCGAAAAGATCATAGGTCATACGTGCGAGCCGGGATTTGAACCCACGATCCTCTGCTTGAGAGGCCATAGGTCAAACCACTAGGCCACCACGGCCACGGTATTTTTACCTTGGTCAAGAAAAACTGTCACGTAATTCGAACTAACAACTTAATATAGCTACAGGTTTTTTATAACAAATACTAATTAAAGATTATTGGATTTTACTTGACGTTCGGTGAGAGATATGGTTAGTATAAAGTAGTGGCGTGGCGCAGCAGCTCGATTCCAACCAAGTAATTGAAATTTTAATACGCCATCAGCGATTAAAAGTATGGCGAAGAGGGTACGCCAACCCCGAGGAGATGCATCGCAAGACAAAACATCACTCTCCGGGTTGTCTTACGAAAATGTTTACTTCACGCCACTGACAGCAAGTATCAAAGCAAAGCATCAATCATGCATATTACTTTGACACAACCCCTGTCACAGACGTCAACAAACAATAGTAAAGGTTCACAAATGCGCGCTGTGGACAAATTTTGTGCGCCGTTTTGATATAAGAAACATGCAGTCTATACATAGACGTCTATGTTTACTAGGCCACTCTTAGGAGTCTGTTCAATATGTTGATATTTTACAGGCTATGTCATTAGTCTTCTTCGTGGTTTGCTGCATATTACTCGTTCTGGAGGCTGCACAACTAGACCATGACAAACTCACAACAGTCAAAGGTATTACAAATGATCTACTTTCTTTCTAAAATCGACAAAATTTAAAACAAACGGCTTACCAACTGATTTTTCATTAATCACGAATTGCAAAAAAAACACTGACAATTATAAAATAAATGATAGGTACACTTTTTGTAAAATTTTGAACGGAAGCATCTCCCACTCAGACGGTGGTTTTTTTCACTGCTTTTTGCTTACCAATACATATTTTTTTGTTACCGCTATGATAGTAAACACACCATCCAGCGAAGGACCGTGAATGGGACAAAACCAACAGGTGACCCGGGAGACACCTTAAGTCACCGGTTCAATGAGAGGTGGAGTGGACGAAAGTAATAAAATTCAGCCATATCTGATACATCATGCACAAATGGTCCAGTACAAGTCCCGTACCATAGTTAAAATGGAGCAAAAACACTGGCTGTATGAGGATGGTTTTTTTTTTCAAAACTTTTTATTTATCACAGTTTTGTCACTTTATGCATAAATTTATAAAGTTCTTACAATACGTTAATGTTATTACACGATTTTATTTAGTTCATTATGTTTTTTATAATCTGTCATGAACATGAATGAATTAAAAACATTAGAGATAAATAAAAATACCCTTAAGTCTAGATTATAATTTTATTTTTGGTGTTCCATTACCACTGTTGAATTATAACATAAAATATATAACCTAAGTGTTACTTCTAAATTCTTATCTTATAATTTACAACAAATTCCATAGAAACTAATATTTTTATAAATTTCTTCGAATATGAGAATTTCAGCGCCATCTATCACCAACCGTAGAAACTAAAACGAGGCAAAGCCAAGAATGCAGTTACTAGAGGTAGGAATAAAAGTTATTTATCATCAACTATTAGTGAAGAGTTTTTTTTTAAAGGTGGCGCTGCATGCTAGTGGTTGGCAATGCCATAAACTTTTTGGATTTGAATCATTTCCAAAATGTAGATTAATTATGAAAGCAACAAATACGAGTCAGATTTCCAAATTGAGGATTTGAGAAAAAACTTTTTCCATCTTATTTGAAACAAGATATCTTTTAATTTTGTTCCCGAATATGTAAAACAGCAAGAAGAGTTAGTTGACTGAAAGTCCTTGTAAATGTACTTCAGCCTTTATAAATTGTGATTGAAAAAATGTTTCTATACGTTGATCGATGTCTGTGTATCGTGTTAATGACGTGACTACATTTTAATTAAAATATTCGATGTAAAACCTCTACAGCTTATCTAGTAACTTTTAGTCTTTAAGACGTTATTATTTGGATTTAATTTACCTAGTAGTATTTGCGACTTTACTACGTACGGTTACGAGTGTTCATTTGGGACCCATTTCATGAAAAAATCCTTTGAATTGTCATACAAAATGACAGATTTTTGATCTTAAGTGGATCCCAAATTAACGCTCGTGACTGTATATATATATCTTGTAATCACTCACTGTATATATACCTATGTCATTGAATTAGAAATATTTTTTTTATTGTGATTTTTTGATTATGGCCAAGTTTGACTGAATTTGTTTGACTATGTTTAATTGATTATAACTTAAAAAAAAAAAAAAAAAAATCAAAATCATTTATTCAGTAAATAGGCCGCAATGGGCACTTTTACACGTCATTTTTTAAAACTACCAGCGCTTTCGGAAAGACCATCATTGCCAAGAAGAATGCGCCGCAAGAAACTTGGCAGAAAGTCATTTTTTCAACATAAAATAATTACAAATAAAATACTTAAAAACTACAGTATACAATGAAATAAAAGAAAATACAAAATAATAATAATAATAATACAGGGATGTATGGGGTCCCTTAGTTACAAAACTAAACTCTAACTATAATCTACGTTCAGTGGAAGTGTAGACTGCTTCCACCGTCATAAATTAAAAATAATAATAATTATAATAATAATAATTTAATTCTGAAATTTACATTTCAGGTCAAGTAACCATTAAACTTTTGGATTCCGAAGGCAAGCTCACGTCTGCCGCCCCCAAAGTTAGCTCACACGAACTCATGTCATGCTCTGAAAGCAGAGCGGTACCGAGTGCATGGTATTGCTTCCGTTCCCATAAGCTCTATGGGATCGTCTTGGGAGCTTCGACGTCGCGGGCCTGTGACTAGAGATTAAACTAAAAATATACACGTTTAAAATCCATAAGCTTAACAATATACAGCCTTAAATATAGCAAGGGGATGTATAAAGTCCCTGAGTTAATAATAAAAAAATTACTATATAGCAAGGGGATGTAGAAAGTCCCTGAGTTAACAATAAATAAAATTCCTAATCTAAATAATTCAGAGATGTATATAGTCTCTGAATGTCAAAGTAAACTAATTTAATTAACCAAATTATACAATCTTCAGAGGTGTAAAAAGCCTCCAATGTCAAAAACTTAAAATAATTATTAAAATAAAGAAATGGAGATGTATAAGGTCTCCAAATGTCAAACCAATAAATATTTTTAAATTAAATTCTGCAACGTGGACAACGGCAACAGAACCAGAAACTAGACACGAAATGCGCCGGGACACTGCCAAGTCACACTTCACAACACTTATTTATACACCGACATAAAAACACACACATACACAAACACGAATACATCACATCACACATCAACATCCTAATTTTCATCGGCTTTCAGTTTAGGCCATGTCGCATCATCACATAAGTACTCCTCAACTTTATAGTAAGCTTTCTTCAGAAGTGCACTCTTTATGTATTCTTTAAAAGAGTTGTGTGGCAATTTCCATGCTTCTACAGGAACTTTATTGTAAAATCTCACACAGTTTCCCACAAAAGATTTGCTTACTTTCCGTAAACGGAATTTTGGAACGGCAAGCTTGTGCTTATTACGAGTATTGATATCATGTACGTCTGACACTTTTTTAAAGGACTCGATATTCTTGTGTGTATACAATATCACATCATGTATATACTGTGAAGCTACTGTGAGGATGTTTATCTCCTTGAAGCGTTCTCTTAGTGAATCTCGGGAGCCAAGGTTGTAGATAGACCGGACTGCCCTCTTCTGTAGAATGAAGATAGTTTCTATGTCGGCTGCCTTGCCCCAAATCAGCATACCATAGGACATTATGCTGTGAAAATAACTGAAATAAACTAACCGGGCAGTTTCAACGTTGGTAAATTGTCTGATTATTCTTTATTATGTCTGAACATATTGAAAAAAATGTGTACTTGTACCTAGAAAATAAAATTCATTTTTCACTTACAATCTACGGACCCTGGTCTGTAATAAGGTTATTATAAGTATTATTAGAGTAGGTAAATCTTGGAATTAGATATTAGTTAACGGTTAGAAATAGACATTGAACAAAAACCTAGGTTAAAACCAGTTCTCCGTTTAAAACCTAAATTCTAAGACCTTGGTCCCGACACCATGGTCCTTCAGACCAACAATTTCGCGACAGTGACACGTGAGAACCACAGACAATACCACAGGCACTGACAATCCACTAATTATTTGTACAGGACGTTTTTCTGTTGTTGTGTAAGGTATATCGGTTGACACAATAGCCATGCAAAATTCTATTATTATGTATGACATTACGATTACTTTACTAACTAAGAAACTAACAAGGTTCATGTTATACTGAAAACAGCTAATTGCTAATGCAGTGTCTTGGGTAAAAAATAGTAAATTGTGTCTTAAGGGTGGCAAGTAAGGAATTACGAACGAGACTCTATTAGAAGCCCAAAGTCGAAGATAGAGGGTTTACTAAGGCGCACTTCGTAATTCCTATAATATTTTTTCTATAAAAACTAAATTAAAAACAAGAACTTTATTTCTAGTTGATATCTTAAAAAATTACAGCCCTTGGGTTTAGTGCCGGTAGAAAAACCTGGTTCAGAGCATTGCATACAAATTAGCTTGCTTGTTATGACGCCCTTTGCTTGTCTTAAATTTCAATCTTATAATGGCGTCTTCGGAAGCCGTATGTCCAGGAGATTAAGGTTATCTGTCACACAATTTACAACTTCAATTGTGCATTTTTTGTCACTTATCGCTACCAGAGTCTATGTTCTCGTGACATAGCTACCTGTACTGGGTCCTCGTCACGCGTGGCTACTCGCGGCCTGTGGAATTATGAGCTATACCTACAGCACAATATACCTACTCATTATCCGCTGTATGTATTTATTTTCGATGCGGATAAGTGGGTCATTGCACTAATGTAATGCAACATCGGATATTCATTTTAAGACAGGCTGTGCAAGGAGCTGTTGCCATTGTTGTATCACACAAAGCATTTATTTATTTGCCAAAAACCCGAAGGCTCTGAAAAACAAAAAAGCAAGTCTAGTGGTCTAGAACTCTGTAAGTAACTAAGAGTTCAACAGTTTCGGGACCCATTCAAAGTGACCGGCTGTAAAGTTTTCAACTACCGGTAAAGATTAATTAAAGGGAAAAGTTTGCAATTTCAAAATTGAAAATACAAACTGAAATATAGATGCACAGAAAAACCAGAAAAATAAGACCATCACTGGGAATCGAACCCAGGTCCTCGGTATTCCGTACCGCGTTCTATACACCACTGATGGTCAACAGTACAGACACGAATTTCCCCTATGCACCTCATATCTCAGCTTGTTTGTTTGTTTTCTGGTTTTTCTGTGCATCTATATCAATTCAGGTTTCACGGGATGACCGTAAAAGTAAAAATTTGGAATTGAAATAAAAAATACAAAAAGATTCCAAAAAAACAATCTTAATTTGTAATTGCACTCAACGTTTGTCTTTTCTTTTTTTTTGGACAATATAGGGCTTACAAATATACATATAAGTACGCTACCTGTCTGTTACCCCTAAAAGCAGACAAATCAAATCAAACTTCGAAGTCAACGCAATTTAAAGATACAGTCATCAATAAAGGTGTTTGAATATTATGACGATTCGATTTGTAGCATTCGATCATAGCGTATTCGATTTGTAGCATAGAACATGCGGATGTAGACAATACCTAATTTCGCTATTTCTGTTTCTTTGGCTATTTGAAGTATAATTTTGATAGTGTTTTATGCGGCGATTAACCTTAACAGTGAACAGTGATCACAAAATTCTATATTGCTTTCGTGTCTGGCATTTTTTAATGCGCAAGTTGTCTCCACGTGGTTTCTGGAATTTTACTATCAAGTTGCAAAAACTACAATCACCGTACAACGTCCCTCTCAAAGAGAGTTTACCTTGACACTGGCGAAATTGTCCTATTAATTAGGACAGAAAAACCATATCTTAAAAGAGAAGAAGAAGAAGAATATTATGACAAAAATACGTTTTGAGGTATAATTTTACTCTAGTCAGTATAGCCCCGCAGTAAAATGTAGTGCTAACGGCAAAGTTTTATATGAGATGGTGTTTCTGAACCTTAAGTCATTCTTACCATCCCCAAGGTTGGCCCGGAACCAATCGCCGACGACCTTTCCATTGACGATTCGATGCAGTCTTCGCCAGTATTTGATGACCGATTGATTTGTTTTTAAATTATCCATGGGCCAGTCTGTTTCTAAGATCAAAGAACTTGTCTAAGGGCATGATTCTGTCACATGATCCAACACCAAAAACATTAAACGTATCTACAAGTTCAGTGAGGTCTTTACTAATCTGTCCTTGTTATTATGAATGTGAAAGTAACTGTCTGTCTGTCTGTTGGTTATTTTTTCACGCTAATAGTACGTAGAATTGTTAATGTCATTCCGTACTCGTCGGTTTTCTATATTTTCCTGAAGATTCAAATGAAAAAGAAAACCAATATTTTGTTTTGAATTCCAACGGAGATTAACAAACTATTTCTATACCTTAATCGATTTAGATGAAACTAGCTTATGCCCGCGACTTCATCTGCGCGGATCTAGGTTATCGCGCGGTGGCACCCTCTACCGGAATAAAACGTATTCTATGTTGATCCTTAGGGTTCAAACTATCATTATAACAAATTTCATTTAATCGGTTCAGTGGTCACGTCAAAAGTGAAAGCGTAACAGACGGACAGACAGAGTTACTTTCGCATTTATAATATTAGTAGGGATACTAGGGATATGGTATGGAGAGTTTGATGCCTTGGGAAGGACATTGGATAGTATTTATCCCGGAAAATTGCATAGTTCCTGTGTGATAGCGATAAAAGCAATACCCCTGGTGTTGCAGATGTTTAGGGGCGGTGGTGATCTCTTACCATCAGGAGACCCACTTGCTCGTTTGCCATCCAGTCGAATAAAAAAAAAGAATGACAGACGAACGTGGGCATAAGCTTATTTACTGGTTAAAGCTAGATTTTTATAAGTTTTTATGCACGATGTCTTAATTCGGAAAAAAAACAGACGATTGGATGAGTTTCGCTGAATACCTATGTAAATATATTCCTGGATATAAGTCTTGTTGATAAGCGTTTGACACATGCACTCAGAGAGGTGGACACAGGTCACTCAATGGATGCCCCACGATGGCTATCGGCGCCGCGGCAGGCCAAGAAGGAGATGGCAAGAGAGCGGGATATGTTTTCCAGCGACTCCACAGACGTAAGCGCTGACAGGGTGAATTGGAAATCCAGTGGAGAAAGCCTCTTTGCCCAGCAGCAGTATGTTTTTTTTAAACTTTTCCCCTTTTAGGTACACCAGTGAACTCGTGAGCAAAATTTTGATCAAAAATATCTAAACACGACCCTATTGTTAACGGCGTAGAAGCATGTTCAGATATTTTTGATCAAATTTTTGCTCTCAAGTTTATTAACTCGAGTGTAAAGTCACCAGCATTAATATCTGCCACAGCGGAGCATGCAAAAACATTTGACACGTCCTTCCGGCCCTAGGAATAGAGTCGTACTCGTATCAGATATTTATGCACGCTCCTTGTGTCAGATACTGGTGCTGGTGACTGTACGAAACCCAAAAACCGGCCAAGAGCGTGTCTCGTGTGTTTTTAAGGATTTCGTATTTTATACGGAATCTTCCAAGTTTAGGTATATTTTATAGCTTAGGCTGCTATTCACTCATAAACTAGTAATAATTTTCAAGCAAACTTAGCCGTTTTAGTTTTCCTTGAAAGTTTGATATACTTACTACCATCCTGATTTTTTTCTAATTTTTCCACCCCCGCCGGTTTAGATTTTAGAGGGGGGGGACGCTCGATTTTCATGAAAATTTGCACTTTAAAACAAAAAAAACTTTCAATGGTTTTCAAATACCTATCCAACGATACCCCACACTATAGGGTTGGATGAGAAAAAATAAATCAACCCTAAAAAAATATTTTTTATAATTTTTTATTGTACCATTTTGTCGGCATAGTTTACATATATATCCGTGCAAAATTACAGCTTTCTAGCATTGATAGTCCCTGAGCAAAGCCGCGAACGGACAGACAGACAGACATGGCGAAACTATAAGGGTTCCGTTTTTGCCATTTTGGCTCCGGAACCCTAAAAAGGTCATAGAACCAAACCTTTCCTTTGCGTTCGAGCCGTGATTGTTCGATATTTTTAAAGTAGCGATGCTATCTTTGCACCAAATGATTCGCCGCTCATTCAGTATTCAACCGGCACGCCAATCCCGGTATTTTGACCATTGTGATGGTCAATACTGCGATATTATACAACCTGGGGTCTGTCGGAATGCTAATACCACTGAACACGTCACATGGAGTGTGAACGACGATATTTCTTACCGTTAATGTGAATCCCATTGATAATAAATGTGGAACTTTGTTTGTCTATCAATAAAGGGTAGCATGAATTTGAATGAGATTGCGGGGAACCTGCGTATACTCGTAAATAGGGTATACTTGGTAATTCAGTGATACTGCGTTATTATAATATCTTCCGTTGAGCTTACAATCCTACTAACTAATATTACTTATAAATGTGAAAGTTTAAGATGTTTGGATGTTTGAAGGTTTGGATGTTTGTTACTTCATCAGGTCTACCACTGAACCGATTTAGATGAAATTCGGTAAACATATAGTTTGAGTCCCGGAAAACCCGAGCAATTGCATAATTCCCGCGGGATAGTCATAAACGAATTCTGCGCGGACGGGTTGTGAGTAACGGCTAGTAGTGGAATACAAGCAATTAAGTCGCTTCCAATGATTGCTAGGATCAAAACTGACAGCTGCCACCGATTATAGCTCGCATTTCCTCATAGTGAGATCTGTGTAAGATAATAAAGCAGTATCACCAAATTACCAAGTATCACCGATTAGCCGAGGTTTGCCCTATAATACTTCATACATGACTTTACCCACGGCTTCGCACGTGTAACCATTAGATCCGGCAGTTCTCTCAGTCACTTGGGCTGTTTTGATACGCCACCAGGCAAGCTTCCAGTCAGTTTTCTATAAATACAAACGAGTTTGTGTCTGTGACTCCGTCTGCATTGAATTCAGCTTTTGCTATTCCGCGAGCACAAATACAAACACAACAAATACAAACTGAGACATGGATGCACAGAAAAACCAGAAAAAGAGACCAGCACTGGGAATCGAACCCAGGCCCTCAGCATTCTGTGCTGCGTGCTATAACCCCTACAGTGCTGCTGCTGGACAGGAATCTAGACACGAATTTTTCCTATGCATACATATCTCAGGTTGCTTATTTCTACTTTGCTACTTAAGCAGCAAACACACAACAAACTTGGAGTTGAAATAAAAAATATAAAAATACTCCAAAAACCAATCATAATTACATCATCATCTGTACATAATTTTAGGTTTAATAAGTTTCATCGCAGCAGAAGCTTTAGATATCATTAATAACATTGTAAATCTCTTATTGAATCAGGCGTTACTTCGCAGAGGTCCATATCAATGTACTCTTTGCTCAGCATGAGCAAAACTCTGGAATGAACTGTCGCCTGCGGTATTCCCGGACCGATATGACCTTCAAGCCTTCAAGAAAAGTGCGCACTCCTACCTATAAGGCCGGCAACGCACTTGTGACTCTTCTGGTGTTGCAGGTGTCCATGGGCGTTGGTAATCGCTACCATCAGGCGATCCGTTTGCTCGTCTGCCCCCTATTTCATAGAAAAAAAATATTGTTCAGTTCAAAGAATATCTCATTGTTTCTTGCCGGATTCTTCTCAACAGAGCTTTTTCCGAACCGGTGGTAGTTTTTTTTTACATTCGTAAGTGGTTGTAATAGCCTAAACTAAATAACGATATTTTCATTTTGACTTTGAAGGTTAATGTTTAATCTATTGGCAAATTTTCATCCAAATACGTGCAGCCGTTTACGCGTGCGTGATCGAATAATTAAGAAACAAACAAAATAACACCTAATTTATAATTCAAAAACAAAGTCAACCGCATGGATTACGATTTACGATATAGCAACACCTATAGGTAATTACCTAACGTGTGAATGAAGTATGTGTGTAACATTACAAATTAGGTAAACCTTCATACATTTTCTTTATCACCGATATTAGCATGTTGTGACAGGATTTACCGTCTCTTTCATGCAAATGATCCATTTAGAACACAGGTCCAGCATGTTAAGTCAAGCGGATTTACCAGTCTAATAACAAATGTGAATGTTCAAAGAAAAATCCGACGAAATTCCTCCATTTTATTAGTGTAAGCCAGGGGTCGGGATTAAGTCTTAAGTAGTCCGAGAACGCTGTTTAAAATTTTATCAAGGTTCAGATTTTTTTTTGTAATAAGATAAAGTACGTATTATTTATTATACATATGCAAAATACGTAACTTGTATACACTATACAAAATAAGTAGCTTAGTAGGTAAATTAGCGCGAAAAGTGACATGGACGGTCTTAGACACTTGGCGGTTCGAGGCTAGGCCTTCGGGGTCCATGGAGAAGAGGACCCGGTTAGACCGGGCCGGCCAGCGGATGTCTTGGTGTCTCCCAGTGCTCCCATGGCATCCGCATACTTGGCTGGTGAGGGAATACCGGTGGGTTTTTAATGGGTAGGCCTCTCCCCTTCCTTCCTTCCCAATTGGAAGGAAGGAAGGAGAGAGGAAAGTCCCATACACCCCGTCGTCCCCACGGGGCAGGGATAGTGCGTAACGCATTTTTCCATCAAAAGCAAAACAAAAGAAAAAGGCCTTCGAGGTCCGCCTATTGCCAACCCTTGGTACACCCCCCTTAACCCTTGCTGTGGCTTTTATTTAGCTTACCCTGTTTCTTGCTTTTCGTTTCGATCATTGCAAGTTTATTTTGATTCACTTTCAGTGCTCAGATTGACTTGAAATTTGGTATGCACATGTAAGATGGTTGACAATTACTGTTTTGAAATAAACCTGCATTACTCACGCCTTAAATCGAGCTTAGCTCGACATGTATCGGAGTAATTCGTAGAACTTCTTCACGGAGCTCATGTTTTGCTAAACTCGATTTAAGACGTGTGTTACCTGTGTTTAGTTCACTATGAGTGAGTTTTACAGTAGTTTTATGTTAAAAAGTACTGTTAGCAAAAGAAGCTGATACCAAAAAAAAATTTTTAAGTACATCTTTATATCTATACCTACTCGAAAGGTTTTTATGGCGAGAACTAGGCTTAAGTAGTCTGTTGGTAGAATATGGTCCTCACATTTGGACACTACTATTTATCGTAACGTTTCGTGTGCTCTGCCTACCCCATTTGGGAATACAGGCGTGATGTTTGTGTGTGTGTGTGTCTATCTCTGTATTACTAGCCATCTACAGCGTCTATGTGACAAGGTAATCCGTAAGTCTGACCGTTCAACAGCCGAGTCGTAATTTATCTACCATATCAAAATTACGTCAATTGTGTCACCGGCGCTTTTGCTGGGCTGAATTAGGCCCAATGACGGACGGAAGGAAGCGGCAAGGACGGCTGGGTATTGTTTCCGCACCGAGAGGCGCACAGACGTAGCCGGAGGCGGAAGCGCGAGCGGCCTGGAGGTAGTAAGGCTATGGTCTCTTATAAACGTCATCGGCCGCTTACAGCATCACGTCGTACGCTGTGTCATAATGCTTACTTTAGACAGAGCAACCGGGAGATTTGATGTTTTTAGCAAAATTTGTATTACTAAAATAAAGTAACACGATGCTGAAAACAACTGAATAATAAGTTGGTGAAGCATTTACTCGGTAGATCAATGCTTTGATAACCTTTGTTAAAAATGGTCTTAACCTTTTCAGATTTGCAAAGAACGTTTAATTGTAAGTACTGTAATATATGCATAAGTATAAGGCTAATAAGGGTAACGTAAGCAGGACCAACCCTACACCCTCACTAGTTGATAATAGATCGTTTACAATGAGTATTTTTAAGTAAAACTCTCACACTTTAAGCTGCAGAGTGCACTTAGCAAACAATTTAATACTTCTTGTTTGCAAGACAAGACGATAAAGTAGAAGATTGCTTGTACCGACGAGCGTATCCGCTCTGCCCGCCACTATACCCACTCCCGCGCAGTGTCGCAACGCCAATTTTGTGCTAATCCTCGTCCCTACTTCACACTAATTATCCTACCATCATTTATCAACACGCATTACGCGGCATTGGAAACTGTTTTTTAGGCATTTTGATATTTTTCGAGTTACTTGTCATCATCATCACCATCTCAGCCTAATTATGTCTCATATTTGGGACAGACCGCAGGTCAAACCATTAGGCTATAACTTAACCAACAAAAAGTCGGAAAACTCCCGACTTTGTCACTTCAAAGTTCAATATCTCACAAACAGTTAAACCGATTTTGATGAAACATATCTAAGAACTAGCGCTAGAAAACCTGCTTTTAAATAAAAAAAACACATCCAAAACGGTCCACCCGTTTTAGAGCTACGGTGCCACAGACATTCACACAGACACACATAGCGGTCAAACTTATAACACCCCTCTTTTTGCGTCGGGGGTTAAAAACGACTTTTGCGCTGCCTTCCACACTTCCACGACGCATTAGTTTAATAGTGATAAGATCATGGGACAATTGACACCAATTGACCTAGCTCCAAACTAAGCAAAGCAATATTTAAATTAAACGTTCAATGCATAAGATCTCTCAACACTTTGAATTTACCACAAGCTTTACGATGAAAGAAAATGTTGTGAAGAAACCTGAGGAAACATACCTGTTACCCGCGACTCCGCCCGCGTAGAATTCGTTTATCGCTATCCCTGGGGAGCTATGCAACTTTCCGGGATAAAAACAATCCTATGTCATTCCGCAGGACAACCTATCTGCACAGCGAATCTCATCTAAATCGATTCAGCGTAAAAACAACTTCAAAGCAAACAGACTCAAACTTTAGCATTTATAATATTAGTGAGATATAGAAAATACAAACTGAGACATGGATGCACAGAAAAACCAGAAAAAGAGACCAGCGCTGGGAATCGAACCCAGGCCCTAAGCAATCCGTGCTGCGTGCTATAACCCCTACACCACCGCTGGACAGGAATCTAGACATGAATTTTTCCTATGCATACATATCTCAGGTTGCTTATTTCTACTACGCTACTTATGCAGCAGCGCTGGTCTCTTTTTCTGTTTTTCTGTGCATCCATGTCTCAGTTTGTATTTTCGATATGGTTTCACGGGATACCCGTAAAAGTAACAAATTTGGAGTTGAAATAAAAAATACGAAAAGACTCCAAAAAAAACAATCATAATTAGTGAGATAAATACAAAATTAGCTTTAATTTATTTCGACGGTATTTGCGTGTGGGTAATTATTTGAGGTGTAAGATAAATGTTACAGAAATAAAAACACACATTTTGATGTGGTCTTTTTATTTTGAACATAAGGATATGTACCGATAAGATGCTTTATATTATAAGAGATCGATAAAGTTTATTTTGGTTAAAAAAAGCAAAAATCCTATTTTAACGGTAACGAAAATGAGCATCGAGACCACGAAAAAGAACATTTTGTTTATTTTAAAATCTTATAATTGTACTATTTGAATGAAAATCCGATCATAATGAGAAAACGAATAAGCATTATTTAATTAATCAGGTATCAACAGAAATAGACAATCGATATCTATATAAAAAAAAATTAAAACTTGACCACGAAAATGACGACTTCAAATTGTCATTTTTGTAACCTTTTAAATACTATCTAGAAATTACTTAATTAAAGTAAGATTAATAACTTCAACTCACAAACCAAAACAGTTTTCAATACCTTCCCCCCGTGCAGGTCTACGGTAAACCAGAACGAAATTATGTTACAACGAAACAACACAACAAAATGCTCCTCTAAATGACGAAGTTTTCTTTTAATATTTAGATATATACATTTCACACGTACATTCAGGGCAAAATAATTCTTGAACCTCTCGCCAGTTAACAAAATTGGCGTCGCACTGGTCATAATTCCTATAACCACACCTGGAGCAAATGTTGTTGACGGTCAACCATTCTTCGTTTAAATCAATTAAATCAATAACGGCATAAACGATTACACTGTAAAAAGCAGAAAATTCTATAAAAAGTGTTCTGTATTTTTTCTACTTGTAGGGAAAATCATCTTTTTCGTGGTCTTTAATCAGTTTCGTGGCCCATAGGACCACGAAAATGATGACCACGAAATTGACAAGCTCTTACTTTCGCGGCTCTGCAGTAAATATCCTATAGATTTGAAGCAAATGAAATCAATATTGAATAACTTAACTGCAAATGACACAGCACCAGTAAAACATTATATTTATTTACCAATACTTACCAAGTCGCAACCGTAACGAAAATGACGCTCGATCTTTGACGCAAATCTAACTGAACCTTTATTACATTAATTATAGATAAATAATTATGACTTGCGATAAACATTATACGTTATATTGACGCAGTCTTATTTTCAAAGTTGCTTATAGTTAAAAAAGGATTTACAGGAGGTTTGACCTCTTTTTTTTTGTTTAAAATATACTTAATAAGTGTGGCTACGAAAATGATGGTGTATTTTGGAACAACGGGAAATGTAGAAAAAAATAGTCTTATCAATGTCCTAATTTTTTTATGTTTGCATGCATGGTATATCATATTATGAACATTCAATCCATGTTTTAAACAGCAAGTTTTTCTATACCTTGTATTTTTTACAATACTACAAAGTTATCAGGGATAATCCGAACCTGACCACGTAACTGACTTTTGTGCAGAAAATTTAAGTTATTGTGGAAAAAAAGATAAAATAGAATAAAATGTATTTACCACAAGTTTCAGTGATAATATCCTAAGCAACTTAAAAACAATAAACGATATATTTCTAATTTTATAACTGAAAATTTGAGTCTGAACACAATTGAACCTCTCGAAATAATAACCCGTGTACGAAAGGTGGCCTATCAACCGGCAAATTACCAGATAATCAAATTACCGTAATTTTAACATTGTCATCTGATTACTAACGATTAATTACGGTGTTTTTGCGTCGCATTGTTTGTTTTCGCAATGATTAAGATCTTACGTGTGTCAAAATTTATCAGAGTCGGTAGTAATAGGACATTTAGAGGACCAGATGGCCTAGTGGTTAGAGAACCTGACTACGAAGCTTGAGGTCCCGGGTTCGATTCCCGTGTCGGGGCAGATATTTGTATGAAAAATACGAATGTTTGTTCTCGGGTCTTGGGTGTTTAATATGTATTTAAGTATGTATCTATATCTATATAATTATATTTATCCGTTGCTTAGTACCCATAACACAAGCTTTGCTAAGCTTACTTTGGGACTAGGTCAATTGGTGTGAATTGTCCCGTGATATTTATTTTTTATTTTTTTATTGGTTTAATGTCAGTATTTTACTAGCTTAGCGATTGGGTGTACGCAGGGGGTTTTAACTTTTTATTTATTTATTTATATGTCAAAAAAAAATTACAGCATAACAGTTGAAAAACCAACGCGCTGTAAATTTCAAACAATACACCAAAAAGACATATATAAAAAATTGGGGTTTTTGAAAGTCGTCTTCGTCGCTACCCTAAAACGACGGAACACCACACCCTCCGGCCAGAAGTCGGAGCGCAGGAATATCTGCTGGCTTTTACGAGGCACTATGAGGCTATAATGTACTTTGTACTATTGACATGTGAATAGCATTTAATAAATGATGAATAGATGACGTTAGCAGTTCCGTAATTGTTCGAAATGTTAAAAAGTCCGTTTAGGCTATTGATGAACGCTGGGACTATAGAAACCTGAGTTTACGGTACGTGTCCTATACTTTTTGAAAATCTAACTGACAGATTGTCAAAGTCGAAGTATAAATAGAATATCTTTTTTTACCCAAGAATCTACCGAATTAAGTAAGTAGTATAAAAGTATTATTTTTAGGTATTTATAATTGTAGATCCGTTCTGGAAGCAGCCCAAGAATCCTGGATAGATCCTGATTGACAGACGCATGCGTCGATGGAATAACTTTGAATATAGATCGGAATTCAGCTAACTAATGCTTGAAGAAAATCACAGTCTGATTTTTAAACAATATGTATAATAGAAAGACTAAAACAACTGACGAAGTAAAGTCTGAATCAATCAATTGCTTAAATTACTATAGTTTTTTTTTATTTGACTGGATGGCAAACGAGCAATTGGGTCTCCTGATGGTAAGAGATCACCACCGCCCATAAAAATCTGCAACACCAGTGATGGTGGTGGTAGTGGTGGTCGTTGCCAACCTAGAGAACAGATGTACCTAATGCATTTTTTTACATAAAATTTACCGTGATTGACCCTTATCTCACCTGAACTGATGATCATAATGGTGTTAACCCCCGATACAAAAAGAGGGGTGTTATAAGTTTGACCGCTATGTGTGTCTGTCTGTGACACCGTAGCTCTTAAACGGGTGAACTTATTTGAGTGAGGTTTTTTTTATTTGAAAGCAAGTTTTCTAGCGATGGTTCTTAGACATATAACATCAAGATCGGTTTAGCCGTTTTTGAGATTTTGAATTTTGAAGTGACAAAGTCGGGGCTTTTCGAAGTTTTTGCTGGTTAGGTTAATAAGAGTGATACAAATGATAATTTAGTGAAAATAAAAATTCGACAAAATAAGAATTATGAATAATGAAATTATAATTTCAAATTGGCTCATTATATGTATAAAAATAAATTGGCTTAAGACAAAGTATTAATTATGGTAAAAGTTGTTAGACATAGTGAAATTAGGCAAAAACTTTTAGACAAGTAAAGGGATTACCGCCAAAAATCACGTCAATCCGTCGCTCCGTTTCGACGTGAAAGACGGACAAACATACACAAATACACTCACTTTCACTTTTGTAATATTTGTATGGATATTCGATACACAGAAAAAACACATTAGAAAGAAATAATAATTAAAAAAACATCGAATACAGCTCGAGTTCAACTCATCGAAGGCAGTTGGTAGTTTGGGCCACAGCAGCGCCACCAACCCTAGCGCTGCCAACCCTTCTGCCTACTTAATACGTGCCATAGGATCCGCAGAAGGACCAAACCATGGCTTTTATTTTGCGGAAAACATGCAGTGTAAGGATATCAACCAGTCAAAAGTGTATTATGGTAGCAACTGATGACTTTTGACGACTGGATGGCTAAGTAGTTAGAGTACCTGACTACGAAGCTTGAGCTCCCGGGTTCGATTCCCGGCCGGGGCAGATATTTGTATGAATAATACGAATGTTTGTTCTCGGGTCTTTGATGTTTAATATGTATTTAAGTTTGTATTTATCTATATATATTTTTTATTCGACAGGATTGCAAACGAGCAAGTGGGTAATAGATCACCACCGCCCATGAACACCTGCAACACCAGGGGTATTGCAGATGCGTTGCCAACCTAGAGGCCTAAGATGGGATACCTCAAGTGCCAGTAATTTCACCGGCTGTCTTACTCTCCACACTGAAACACAACAGTGCAAGCACTGCTGCTTCACGGCAGGATTAGCGAGCAAGATGGTGGTAGCAATCCGGGCGGACCTTGCACAAGGTCCTACCACCTGCAAAAATCAGTAATATAAGTATGTTTATCCGTTGCCTAGTATCCATAGTACAAGCTTTGCTTAGTTTGGGACTAGGTCAATTGGTGTCAAGTGTCCCACGATATATAAAAAAAAAACTTTGGGGATAACCGCTCCAAAGTTCTAACTTCAAAGACTTTGGGTATCACCATCAAGATAAAGACCAACGATAGTTCTATCATCATCTTGTCGGTGAAGTAATCGCCATTCTGTACGCCTCTCTGCCAAATGGCTTTGAGCTCCTGATAGGATACGATAACTTTAACCTTCTCTCTGGCTTGATCCACCAATCCACAAGCGCAGGTCTTGGTTTTTCCCTGCCTCTGCTGCCCTCATTTTTCCCTTCAATTATAATTCTTATGATCTTATGTAACTATCATGTCGTATAAAACTTCTTAATAAAGAAAAAAGTGCGATTGTTTGGTTTCGAACGCCGACACTCGGGCTGTCGCATCCTCCCCTAAGACCACTGGGCCACGGCCGCTCTCCCGCTTCCTGTGAATATTCCACCCATATACTAAGAGGTCAATGGCACGCCCAGCCAACCGTCGCCTCTAGGACGCAGCGCGATATATAACTGTGCGCCCGCGCACTTAGAACCATACTCTTCGGTGACATTAAGACAAACAGACAAGTGCATAGGACACCATGGCTAAAGTAAGTGGATTTTTGATTAGCTAAGTTTAATTTTAATTGTGAGCGTTTTTCAAAGTGAATGTTTTCGTTGGACAAGACTGATACATAAATTTGTATCATGAGATTAGGACATTTAAAAAAAAATACCTAAAGACCCAAGTCAAATTTTTTCATCAAATTTTGAAACCAACTTAAATTTAATGTCAGTCAGGAATAGTTCTAAATTTAGTATTTTGGGCCTTACAAGGTCAATAAGAATACATTTCAATCCAAGTAAGAAATTTTGAACATATAAATTTTATGTATTTTTTTGGATTTTTTTAAAGAACTACAAGATTTCGGATTGCAAATATGCTGTCTTGCTGCTAACGTTGAAAATAGTTCAGCAGTTTAAACGTTTAATAAAATAAACAATAGTTTTATTTAAATCAAACTGTGAAAATCGTATTTTTAAATATCGCCTAAATATATTTGTTTTGCGGAATGGTCCACAATATTTTTAATTCTGCGGGACAAATTGAAAGTTATTGGTCAAAGGATATACGTTTTTAGAAGTAATATTTTAAACAATAGAAAAGTCATCAATATTCAACATCACAAAATGAAAACGCAAATTAAGATTTATTATTCAGATATTTGTATTCAGAAACATATAATTTTTATTCATTTTTATAAAAGAATAAAGTATAAAGATACTTTTCACAAAGCTCGATACATAAAGATGTATCGAGCCAAGTGTATAGTTATTACCAAGGAGCGGAATTTCTCATAGCAAAAATCAAATGTCAAAGGAATTGAACATAACTTTTATCGACTATCGATAAATATTTCAGCAATGAATAAAACAGAAAATAGTAGGTACTTTTAAAATAGCACTTTTTATGTTTAAAATATAAAGAGCTGGAGCTGCTTCAAATTAACTGTACATTTAGAGCAGTATATCGTTGAAGAATCTTCATTGTAAATAAGTAAAGGATGTTTTTTTATCCATTTGTTAATCGTTTTTCTTTTAGGATTAACCTTTTAATAACACGGGAATGACTGAGAAAAATTCAAGCGACCTAAATGTCACAATATGTGACGTTGACGCGATTTATTTTATTTTAATATGGAGATGAAAGTCGCTTATCAAAGTGGTCAAATGTTACAGAATAATGTTAAAGGCGATAACAAGCGAAGAGTCGATTCGATAACATCGATAACTGGAACAGTCGATACAACTTATGTTCAATCCCTTTGATGTTTGATTTTTGCTATGAGAAATTCCGCTCCTTGGTTATTACTCGTCACAAAGCTAAGGACACATATTCTCTTTGTGAAAAAATCTTCTTTTTTAAAAAAAAGTTAATGTTACACTCTAAAATGAACGCTTGGCAACCAAATAAATAACAGCAAAACCGATTCTATCGATTTTTTGGATAATTATCACAGTATTTCCTTATTAAAATAATATATTACACTTTATACATTAACTGTACAATCTCGCTTTGTATTGTATGCAAAGTTACCTATAAATAGCCCTTTTAACATAACGTGTTAAGGAGTCATTACACCACCCGTGGGAGCAAGCGTTGAATAGACATTATTACTAAAACTTTATTGACTGTTACTGTGTTGTGTTTTTTACGACTTCAAAAATCGGACACTGTATCGCTGGCTATGCGGGAAATATACAATATTTACCTCTCTTATTCTTTCCCTTCTCTTCTACGAAATTATGGAGAACCTAAGGATTATGTATTTCCACAGAAAAAAGTATCAAAAAACTTTTTTTTTTAGTTCGCAGTTCTCACCCTCGCACTATTCTGCCTCGCGCTTGCGCACGCTGCGCCTGCTGAAAAACCAACAGAAAAAGATGACCTAGCTACAGAACCTGTAGAAAAAGAAGACCTTAAAACTGCCGCCTCAAGCTGGGGACATTTGGGGGGATGGGGAGGCCACCACGGGGGCTATGGCCACTGGGGATCGCCATACTACGGGGGCTACTACGGGTGGCCTAGCTATAGCTATGGGTGGCCCTACTATGGTGGATATGGTGGTTACGGTGGCTACGGTGGTTACGGCGGCTATGGTGGATACGGTGGATATGGTTATGGCCACGGCTTGTGGTGGTAAATGTATGTAGTAGTAGTTACTGTGAAATTACCAAAATGTGTGACATCTGATATAGAATTGACAGGTATATGTTAGTGAAAAATATTTTGTAAATAAAGTTATTTATATTTTACTATTGTTATGGTTACAGAGTATTTCCAGTATTCACATTTATTTGAGACTGTAAAAACACAAATAACTAAACTGTCTGAGTTATAATTCGACACATTTTATTTCTTGTTTTTTTTTTTCTTTTTCTATCATTATTTTTACTCTGGACTTGCCGGTATACCACCACTTATTTTTTATGGTATTTTGTATAAGTTATAGAAATAAGATCTCTTCAAATCACTGCCTAAAGTATACTATGTATAAATAGATGTAAGTGTATAAATGTTTCATTATGCTATTAAAGAACTATGAAGATCAATTTCTACATTATTTTTAGTCTACAATCCCTTAACAATAAAACAGATCTTATCTCCCTCTAATCAATTCAAAACATCTTGTCAGATGGTAAGGCTATAGTTTGACTAAATAGGCTTGTAGGTTTTTTTTGTGATTTTTAGACTGTCGTGAACAAATAGCAAATAAATATGGAGTTTGTCATCGTTTCCATTAATATTTGTTCTAGACCGTACGCAAAAACTACTAGTACTGGCAAACTCCGATGACAGCAATTAAAGAAACAACATAAGAAGTTTGATATGTTTAAATTTGTTTGACAGCGAAAGTGTACCGTATCAAACGCATGACAGCAATTACAACCCGACCAAGGTAAATTTGCACCTCGCGTCTTAACAAGAACAGTTAAATAAAATTAAAATCAACAAATTAGAGACGATTATTCGTAAGACGCGTATCGGCGACAAGGATGCTAATGCTGTCTTATATTGTTTTAAAACACACTATATTCTAAAATACAATCACTGAGAAAAGCTCCGAAATATAAGTCAGCCAAATGCAAGTCGGAATCGCGTACCGAGAATTCCAGAAAAAAAATATAGGTTTGTTTTGTATATATATAGCTGGCTAGTGTTAGCAAAACCCCTCCAAGTAAATTGTACGCAAGTGCAGGGTCATTTTAAATGATTACAACATAGATATATCCACAAATTAAGATTTCAGACTTTTCTCATTGATTGTGCTATGTAGCAGATTTGAGTATTTAATTTTAATTTCAGCATGATACTTCCACGCGTTTCTGAGAAATAAATGCGAAACAAAGCGAGTTCAATAATCAGGTTGCACTAAAAATTGAAACCTAACCCAAAAATCACAATAATAAGTCTTGACTGTCGAACTTTCTATACTTATTCGCATTAGAATCTTAATGTTTAATATTAAAACAGTCAAAGAATAAATCCATACTAATATTATAAATGAGAAAGTGTGTTTGTGTGTTTGTCCGTCTTTCACGCCGTAACGGCGCGACGGATCGACGTGATTTTTGGCATAGAAATAGTTTATGGGCCCGAGAGTGACATAGGCTACTTTTTATCCCGGAAAATTGCACAGTTCCCGAGGGAACAGCGCGCGATAACCGAATACCACGCGGGCGGAGCCGCGGGCAAAAGATAGTACTTAAATATTTTTTTGTGCTAGCATGAAGCTAATATACCTAGAAACATTCGGCAATTGCATTCGGAATATAATACTGTATCCTCTGAATAAGAAACTATACTATATATCCTCTGTCTAACGTCTATATGCCTGTTTGTTACCCCTTCATGCTTCAGCCATTTTGAGGTCCTGAGAAAGACGAAATAGTTATTAATATTATCCCGGACGCTGCATAATTTCTCGCGTGATCGCGGTAAAAAATTCTTGGCAGACTAAGTCAAAATAAACAGCTAGTATTACATAAAGTATATCAAAAAGCATAAACGATCGTTTCCAAAAATGAGGATTTAGTAGAATTTTACTATGTACGAATTCTAACAAATTCTCATTTATTTTTTGTCATTAATACAATTTGTTACGTATACAGTTAATTTCACATAAAAAAGTCGTAAAACAAAGCCAAACAAAAGAAGTAGGTACACAAGCAATTTAAATTAAAAACCACTGACTACAAATTGTTGTTTACTACATTTAAAATGTAGAAGTTAATTAACATATTTTTTACATTGTTGTCTTTGTTTATTATTAGGTACTTATTATGTGAGAAAAACGTAGGCGACATATGTATAAGCCTTTATATTTATTATTAAGTGATATTTATCCTAAAAAGATTTATTCCTACTCACATTTATTTTACTATTGAACAAGAAAGCTTCGTTTATGTAATTTAAGTTAGCAACAGTAACGATTGCAAGACGTTGATGTCTTTTACAAGAGAAAAAAGATTCTGTTCTAATTTGAAAACAGCGCCACCTAGTGCCACCTTGTTGAAGTACAAACTAAGCACAGCGCGTACGCAACCTAAGTAAGACAACTTTGTGCCATAAGGTATCAGTTTTATGTGTTTGCAAAACTGACCATGGTTATTAGTTACTACATGGTATCATAGATGGCGTTACTAAACTTATTTTTACCCGACTACTCGAAGGGTTATGTTTTTCGAGCGTATGTATGTATGTATGGTATGAATATGGATATACCTATAATATGTCCATTTCTTTGGTCCTCGCTGCAGCCTAAACGGCTGGACGGATATATGAGGTATAGACATATTATTATGAGGTATCATTGGATTTGTCATAACTGTCGGAGTGATATAGAGTACATGATATTTCAATATGGCGTCTGCGAAAAACAATATGGCGTAGGAATAAAAAAAAATGTGTTGTAACAATATGGGTATCAAATGAAAGCTACTAAGTAGTCCATTCTCAATGTAATTATATGGGTTATAATACTTTCAATCTACCATTTTCACAGAAATATCAAAAAATAATAAAACAAAACATTGAATTAAAAAAAACCCGACTGCCTTCAAAACTAAAAAAGTAAGAAAATAATTCTAGTAGTCTAGAACTCTGTCAAGTAGCTTAATTTAAAGTCACACCCATTCAAATCGTAACCAGCTCAAAAGTTCTTGGTAACGGGTCCCGACTGTTGAACTTTAAATTAGCTACTTGACATGCAGAGTTCTAGACTACTAGACTTATTTTCTTCCTTTTAGTTTTTAAGGCAGTCGGTTTTATTTTATTATTTATATTTCGTTTTCTAACAGATACGAGTATTTTATACAATGTTAGTAACAATGAACTCTTAGATAAATCTATATATAAGTTGTCGGCACAATTAATATTTAACTGCTACATTATACACACACTTCGTACTGCTTATGCATTACATTTTTAAATTATAGTCATCTGGTTGTCACATTAATAGACCAATAACCATCGACTTCTATGTACCTTACGGCACTAGACTGGTTGTTTGGAACAAAGCGCGCGGCGCATCAATCATCAATATTACTTTGACACAACCGCTGTCACGGACGACTGTTCACAAAACCGCCCTGTGAACTGTTTTTGTGCGCTGTTTTGATGTAAGAAACATGCAGTCTAGTAACAATGAGTGATGAGTTCTTATTTTAATTGAAACACAGGTCCTAATTGTAATTCAATTTCTTACTAAGGTAATAAAAGCTGAATTAAGAAGTTATTTTTTTGTAAATATATTAACAATCTAAAGCATCAAATGTATGCGGAAATAATATTTTTCTGCACCATATTTGAGAATGTTATTTGATGTTGATCTTTACCAAGATCGATCGATGGGCATAATGATGGAGTCAGTTTATTTCCGGCATAACATATGATTTTAATGAGCATTTAATATAATATTAAATGTGCCGAAGAAGGAATGAAGCATGAAAAAATTCGTACCAAGTAAATGTTATATGTGCAAATATTAAGCTACATATATCTTAGGGTGTTGCTTAAAAAAAACAAGTTTCATAAAAGTCATTGTCTCACCCCGCCATTGGGTTCTACGACCCCGATGAACAGGGTCTGTAATAATTTAATTAATTTTACAAGCAGTATTCTGGCAGAATGCTCCTCAAAACAATCATGTTAGGATTTCGTCGTATCTCGCACGTTATTAAGTGTTGCAATATTATGAATCTGTTGCCGACAGTGATTAAAATCAAGGCAGTTTGATATAAATTTTATCTTGGCAAAATGTTGCCCGGTGCTGTCTTTTTTGTGCACAACGGGTCCCGTAGGTCTTAATAATTAAAAAAAACTAAAGGGGACAGAGCAGTGCACTACATCCAACAACTTACTTTCCTAACCCGCAAATACGCTCCGCTTTTTTATCCAGGGGAGCGAAGTACCTAATTGTTTTTAGTTTATTGATATTGGCGTCTGCAAAGAAACGCCTGATTCAACAAATTATTTGAAACAACAAGCCTTTTTGCTTTATTTATCCAAAAAAAATTACAGCATTTCAATAATCATAAACGCAAAAATAGAATTTTTTTTACTTCTGCAACCTTTACCATGTCATCAAGCCACCTTCCACCTTGTAAAAGACCTACCTATTCTAGAAAAGTGTATGTATGTATTTATAACTCTTTATTGTACATAAAACACATAACAAAAACAGTTTAAAGTTAGAAACAGATGTCCAAAGTTGAACGTATCCCATAAAGAGATCTCTTCCAGTGCCTGTAGAACTCCAAATTATGTTTTATCGCTCGCCAGCCACCATAAATCAATGATCGTCGGTATCTGAGATCGTTGTCCGATTTAACATTTATAGGTCTTAGGTCAGATTAATTTATTTAGCACTCGGGCGGCCGTGACTGTATCATTGTAGTTCGCATGAGACGAGACTGCCAAAATAGATTTCTAGACTGCTGGCTGCGTTTTCTCCACAGATATCGATTATACTAGATTACGCAAATGCATCTACTTCGCGTGTCCGAACCCCGACCAAACGTCGGGGTTGGCCCCATACAAGGACTGACTGCTAACTGACTAATCATGACTAGTGACAGACTCTAGCCCCACGGCGCGGGCGGGCGGCGCATTTGAATCGATTTTGCGTGGACATCGGGGAATTCACATCGGTAATTCGATCTTGAGACGTCACAGTAGATATAAAAAAGTGACACGGTTGGTTTTCATACAGATTGAGGTGTTTGCGTTATCTAGTGTAATCTATATCTGTGGTTTTCTCCAGAGATGTGCGAGGATGTGTTGCGAGAAATTTGTTTTTCATGAATCGATAGGAACGCTTCATTTACTCTTCCTTTCCGCTCAGCTGTTTCCACTAGAGCTGTGCTGTGCGAGGGTAGGTAAATAAAGCGTGTCTATTGTGATTGGTTATTTGGAGTTTAAGTTTGGTCCAAATAACGAATCATAATTTGATTGCTTAGTAGCGACATCTCTTGTCTGGGTGAGCGGTTAGTTCCGAAAGGGTGTTATGTCTCTCGATGAGAGCGAAACATAGCTAGTGCTGCTGCTTAAGTAGCGTAGTAGAAAAAAGCAACCTGAGATATGTGTGCATAGAAAGAAAGAAAAGAAAGAAAGAAAAAACATTTATTCGTGACACACAAAATAATATAGGCATAGAATAAAAAAAAATACTTATCACGGTCACGAAATGGTCAGCATAAGCCGCCCGTGCGAACGGCGCTGGTCTTCCTTTGGGACCGTGGACTGCATACATTTTCCAAAAAATAACTGCCAACAAAAACAAACATTGCATTGCAGAGCAACAAAAATAGAAACAAAAAAGTAAAGCTCCTGTCAGTTTCTATAGGCGTGTACCCAAAAAACAGGGCCGGTATTTCCATGTCAGTGTCATAGGAGAAATTTGTGTCTACTCCTGTCCAGTGGTGGTGTAGGGGTATGGCACGCAGCACGGAATGCTGAGGACCTGGGTCCGTTTCCCAGCGCTGGTCTCTTTTTCTGATTTTTCTGTGCATCCATGTCTCAGTTTGTATTTTCGGCGTGTTTATTGGTACATAAAAAAACACATTCTTCGCAACACATCCTCGCACATCTTTGGTGGAAACGGAGTCTAAGACGAGGGTAGAAAGAGATGTTGAATTCGATCGCAAACTTCAGCGCATTAGACAATAATACGGTATGGGCTTTGCTTACATTGGATATTAATAGATACGGAACCATTAGTGCGCACTTGGCCGATCTTTGTTTGGAGGTTACCTGTGATGTAACGGTTACATTGACTTTATTAACACGAGTACAACCGGCGCCGGCGCATCAATGACTTCGAGTCTACATGTTAATTTGATTAATACGTAATTTGGATCCTACGGCCATTGTTTTTGTTTTGGACGGTGGCCTAAGAGTTTCCGTTAAATGAATCGTTTTAAAAATAAGACGTAAGGGGCCATTTACATGGAAAAATTGTAGCGGTAACTATCTTTTTAGGGGTTCGTACCCGAAAGGGTCATAAATGGAACCTTATATTTAAAATGTGTCTATTTTGTCCGTCTGTATGTAAGTGCTGTTTGTCATAAGGCTGTATCTTTTGAGACCCGTAGATAGATAGCTGAAATTTATACAGAATGTGGTTATTTATTCTATAAAGCAATAAAAAGTCGTAGTTTTTAGTTTTTAAGCTCTTATCGAAAATACAAACTGAGACATGGATGCACAGAAAAACCAGAAAAAGAGACCAGCGCTGGGAATCGAACCCAGGTCCTCAGCAATCCGTGCTGCGTGCTATAACCCCTACACCACCGCTGGGCAGGAATCTAGACACGAATTTTTCCTATGCATACATATCTCAGGTTGCTTATTTCTACTACGCTACTTATGCAGCAGCACTAGCGACATCTATGTTCCGCTCTCATCGAGAGACGTCACACTCTTTCGGAACCAACCGCTCACCCAGACAAGAGATGTCGCTACTAAGCAATCAAATTATGATTGGTTTTTTGGAGTCTTTTTGTATTTTTTATTTCAACTCCAAATTTGTTACTTTTACGGGTATCCCGTGAAAACCATATCGATATTTTTCCAGCCAGTCGGTTGAAAAACTGTGGATGAGACTAGCACAGGACAGGGCAAAGAAGCGAAGCGAAAGATGGCGTGAAAATGAAGAGCCCTTTACCGACCAGTTGTTTAAAAACTCATGAATGTATAAGTATGTTTATTAGGATCTTTACTAACTATAAATAGAAACATATTCTCTATTTTTCTTAGTAGATCATCAACAAGAAAAATATTATTCAAATGTGCGCGAAGCATGTGCGGAATTTGCTACAATTACTTTGTAGCTACATCCTGTATTGCGCATTTCTTTGCCATATAAAATACATAATTATATTGTAATAATTATAAACAAAGATTATTGCATACATGTACGTATGTATCACGTAAATTTGAAAAGAAAATTTTTGAATGAATTCCGAAAAAGTAAATTGCTTTTTGTTTGTCGTAGACGAAACATTATTATACTATGTTTGTATTTATTAATATAAAAAATAATAATCCCTTTTCATTTCCATGCACATAAAAACACAAATAAACATTTTTATGGATAAATCAAATTTAAGAACTTAATTTAAGACATTGCGCATTCTGGGAAAAGGCCTCCTCCAACTGTTCCCATGCTCCTTTACTTTATGATTTTAGTATCCAGTCATTTCTGCCTATTTTTAGGATTTCCTCCATCTATCGATCTTTAAGCCTTTTTTTCCTTTTACCTCGGATAAGTGACAATTACTTTAATTTAATTAATTCCTTCTATCTCTTGTGAATCGATCTTTACCTGACGCAACAACTCTTAAGAGTGCACCGAGTTTCTACCGCTATTCAATGTGGATATGAGGAAGGGGGAGGAAAAAGGGATAGGGGCGAAGCGCGGTCCCTCAAAATAGGTTGATCAAAGCGCGCGCGTTTTTAGGTATTTTCTTCGTATTAATAAAATAAATACATATTTCAAAAATATAACGTGTATACGAGATAGAAAACATCTAGTTTTCTTATTATTAAAAAACTCATAAGCTGTCACGCAGTATTTACGCCTTACTAAGGGTTTATTTTGTTTTTTAGAGACGACTTTGGGATTTTTTTTATCATCAAACGAACTACAAGTAATCCTGTTTCTATAGTTTAGAACACGAATCTACCGCGAGACTCACTCATATTTAATTAAATATCCCAGAAAACTCAAGTTTTAAATGGAGTTTAGCTCAAGATGTTTCGGGCTAATTTGTAGCCCTTCCTATAATTTATAGAATAACTCTTCAAATATCTCACATAGGACTTTAAAAACTAAAGTTTTACTAGGTAGTAATGATACAGCAAGAGATTAAATCACTGCAATAAATGCGCTAGAAACTCGCGCGGCACGGCGCGCTCTTAATAAAACCGACAACTCTTCTTTTCGAACAAAATGTAAAAAAAAAAATGAAATATTATGTACCAACAGAAAACGACAAAAATACTCCGCTTAGCAGCACATGAGAACAAAAAACACTTTTATCGCTAATTAATAAACCAGACAGCCGATGATCCCGGCACCAAATCTTTTATTTAATGTCAATTTCGTTACAAAATCAACTGGTTATTTCCCAACAGCCAAGAACAGGTGTCCACTGTCCAATAAAGATTCATTATGTCAATGCAAATGAATTCCAATTTTTAGATAATAAGGTAAAATGAACGTTTTAGGTGAGACAGGCGTTTGTTGACTGTCGACGTCAAAGTTTTTTGAACATGCATAATCATGGTTTAACTTGATAGAAATAAAAAAAAATAGTTAACAAAAAATGGCGGGAAAAATAAATATAGAGAACAATCATAAACATTTACAAAGGTGGAAAAATATGGACTTTTTTAATACGCATTTTGAGATATGTACAGCCTTTTACCGTAAGAGGGCAGAATTATCCTAACTTGAATATTGCATTTGGTATACAAGTTTTTTTAATTGTTTTGTCATCTAACAAATTAATTTCAAGTCAAGACCACTAGAATGTCAAATTTTACTTACAAGTTTAAACTGATAAAACATAATCGTGGGGTAAGACAAAAGGGCATGTTTTTGTTATAAGAAAAACAATTTTATTTGGATACAGGCTTTTTACTGACAGTACTTGCATTAGAAAGATAGATAGTTATTTATTCAGAAACAATATACATTGTGTTTGAAATACAGGACAAAAAAAATACTTAAATACCTATTTACATTAAAGATACAAATGTTAAAGACAGAATAATACTATGATATTTACACATGTCAATTATTATAATTAGGTAATTAATTCAGAAATTTATTATTATTATGTCACGTTTTTACATTACATAGCTATTTATTAACATAAATTTAAAGCATTTTATTCTACATTGTTGCTATATCTGAACCAAGCTAAAGTTAAGGTTAGGTACACTAGACAGACATTCCTTAGTGTTATAAACTCTTCCACAGAGTAAGTAGAAACACTCTTTCAGCAAAAAAGCTTTTAGCTTTTTGAAAGTGACTTTAATTTAACCGGCAACCTGTTGAAAAGGGAAATGACCTGATACCCTGCATAACGTTTAACTACTCCCAGTGTGGCTATAACCAACTGTGGCAAGTCCTTTTGCCTTGTTGCCAAGCGAAAGTCTATCAGCTTGTGTCTCTATTTGACTAATTGTTTCATTTTGCATTGTCATCCTAAACATTTCAAGTCAGTCGCTGGATTTGGAGTAAAATCGAATTGAAAATTTCGAAATCATATCATAGTAGTTTATATGATATTTTTTTTAGCATTGCAAGCTATAAAAATACTCAAAAATTCAATATACTTCTGTTGACATATCAATTTGACTTAGTATCATATATTATCATAATTAATATTAGTTTAGGTATAAATTATCTATTATTCAAAGATTGGTCCCCGTTTTTCTGATTTACTGAATTCTATTTTAATAGTCAGTTATTACACGTCCAGTTCTCCGTGACATTAATAATTTATAAAAATTCTTGGTTTCACGCGTTTCTTGCTTAAAGACTTGTCACATGGAACGTACCTTCAGATGTTTTAGTTTCGCATAAAAATTGTTTGTCATATTAAAAAAAATTGACATTTAATCTGTTTATTGGACTAAGTTACAAAATAATCTCCACTTAGGTTCTAATCTAATTAACATTTTCATTTTTTAAATGATTAGATAGATTAGATTCATTTATTTCCTTGTGAAAAAAAACATTATAAATATATGTAAGGTAAATATAAGAAATTCACAAAAGGATCGTCAAATGCTGTAATAATATATATAATACTTCTGTACGTGTGTTTGGTCACCTATTTCCTCCTAAACGGCTGAACCGATTTAAATGAAATTTTGTGTGTATATTCCAATAGGTTCCTGGATTATTTTAAAACACAATTCGTCCCGGTAAATGGTGCTGCTGATGTATTATAGTATTTAATGTAGTCTTGCTTTTCCGGGCAGGACAACGTCTACCGGGTCCGCTAGTAAATTATAATATTTTAAGAACAGCTCAGTTCTTCAATGATCTAATGTTTGAATTCTTTGCAGATGGATTCGCGGGCAACAGTAGGTATGCTTTTAGTACTTTACAATAATTATGCCGCTTGAATTGACTTGAATAACTTGAACTACACGTCGGCGAATAATTTCTTAGTCGTTATCTCGTGGAAACTTTGGAATAGGATAAACTTTTCCTATGTACTGCCAAGGAATTCAATACATGAGCCAACATTGAACCTTTTCAAAGGAAAAGTCATTAAGATTTTAATTGTTAATTAATGCGATGTCACTATGACGTTTGCTGTGAAAAGGTTCCATGGCAGCTCATGAATTAAAGTCGTTGACCGTACCTACTTCCCAGGGACTGTAACTAACCCTATAACATATGTCATATCAGAGACATACCTACAGAGTTAGTTATTTTACATCTTCATCATCAGCAAGAAGACGTCCACTGCTAAACAAAGGCCCCACTTAGAACGCCACAATGAACGACAAATCGCCACTTGTATCCACCGGTTGCCTGCGACTCTCACGATGTCGTCAGTCGATCTAGTGGAAGACATACTAACGCGCCGTCTGACGGTTCATGGTCGTGGTCGCCACTCGAGGACTTTCCTCTCCTAACGATTTTCGAGCAATACACGAGAGAGTTACTTTTGCATTATTACATATATTAGTACCATGCAGATTGATTCACAAGAGGTGGCAAGTATTGATTGAACGAAAGTAACATCAGAAAATTGACGATTTTGAGATACGAGCTTTTTTAAAAATAGTGACGGTATTTTAAAAGATAACACGGATACTTTCATTCACTTATTCAATCTATTCGTGCCAGCTTAAGTAAATTGACCTGTAAACTTCTTAAAAATATTTTGCATTATAACGCGTTTAAGAGCGTTTATACCTGCTTAGCTGGCAACGTCACTTTTTTGATAGTTTTTCTCAATTATTCCATAAAAATTGAATGAAAATTAAAAATGTGGTCTGATAGAACACTTCTTAATATATATTTTTTTATTCGACTGGATGGCAAACGAGCAAGTGGGTCTCCTGATGGTAAGAGATCACCACAAAAAAAAAATAATAATAATAATATAAGTTAAAAAAACATTTGTTCGTTTTTAAAGAATAAAAAAGTCTATCACGAATAATTATTGGAGTAGACACATTAACTTATATATTAAGAAGTGTTCTATCAGACCACATTTTTAATTTTCATTATTTTTTTATAGAATAATCGAGAAAAACTACCTAACAAACATGCAACGTTGCCAGCTTAGCAGGTAAATAAATCACATATAAAATCATCTGACAACACAATGTCTTAATAGCTATAATAAAAACGGACCCCTGATACAGTTTTATTTACGGCCCAAAAGAACCGCAGGTGTCATCAGTCCGTCAGTCGGTCCGTACATTCCTCTAAACCATTACATTTGTAACTGACATTGACTTTTCAACCGCTAAACATTGCGTAGCGTTTAGAAATAGATTGAATAGGCAATGACCATTTACCGGGAGCTGTGACTAAAAAAAATGTTTATTCGTACATTTTTTTTATAAGTACTAATAAATAAATAAATAAAAAAAAATCAGATAGGGAATAAAATCCATAAATTATTAGTAATTCTTATGAAGTAGTATATCCTTCTATTTATTTTTAAATGTAAAGGCTAAAACGTTGGGACGAACAAAATGAGATTCAACCGAAAAAAGCGCTGGTGTCGCCCGTCACCATTTAGGTCAGTCATTAGGCCAGTAATCTATTTTATTAAGTTCATGATTGTGCTCGTTACAATAAACAATTTTTCTTCCGTCCTTTTTTAAATATAAACTAGAAATAAATATATCAATTTAAGTAGCGACAGCTCCCGTTCTAAGCAAGCTGACAAACTTGGCCTACAACTTATTTTAAAGGTGCGATAAAATATATCGCGTTAAACAAAATAATTGATATTTGATTGATCTTTGCCATAGTCGCGACAAGGACGCTCGATAATTTATAATTCACATCGCTGTGTTGATGCTCCAAGTTCACCAATAAAACTACTGAAGCCCCACTTCACAAATTGCCAGGATCTTTCTATACATTGCTGTGTCTGGTCAGTTACTTATAATTCGATATCTAAGCAGACCCGCAATCTACGTGTAAACAGGCTTGAGTTGGTATGGTAGTGGCTTGAGCCAAGTACCTAACACTTTTTATTACTCTTGGTGTAATTATAAATTAACGAATTTATGTCAAGCTAGCCATTTTCCGTAGCTTTACTGGCGTGTAAAATACGGTATGTGACTATTTTTTATACGTTCTATAAAATAAAACTTCGAATAGATAAATATTTTTTAAGATTCTTTTTCTTCCCATTCATCTCCTATCGGAGGTTGGACAACATCATGGCGATTCTGATTTTGGAGGCCGCTGCTCTAAACAAGGACGTGGCACTGCAGTTCAAGCAGTCTCGTATAGTCTTCAGCCACGAGTGTTTTTTGCAGACGGAGTCGCAGATAAAAGCTAGTCTTGGAATCTAACATTATCACTCAGTTGTTGAATTCAAATTCAAATCATCTCACCATCATCATCATCATCATCAGCCGGAAGACGTCCACTGCTGAACAAAGGCCCTTAGTACGCCACAATAATGAACGAAAACTCGCCACTTGCATCCACCGGTTTCCCGCAACTCTTACGATGTCGTCAGTCCACCTGGTGGGAGGTCTGCCAAGGCTTCGTCTTCCGGTTCGCCACTCGAGGACTTTTCTCCCCCAACGGTTATCTGTTCTTCGAGCGATGTGGTCCGCTCATTGCCACTACAATTTGCATATTTTTCCAGCTATGTCGGTGACTTTAGTTCTTCGACGAATTCAAATCATTTATATCTGGTAAATCATAACTTGTGCATGTCTTAATCATAACTCTATAATTACAACAATCAAACCAGTAAACCAAATCCCAAATTGTTGAATAATATTATAGGGTGTAGGTAGTGGTGGTATGGTATGAGTATAGTTATAGAAACATAATGTTAAAAATAAGGAGTGTAGTATTCGCCAACAAACTGTTTTGCAGTTTGGGGAAGTATTTGTCATAAATTTAATGTAATGATTTTTTTTTTAGTTGAGATAAATAAACAAATATCAATGATCCAAATAAAAAATACAGCACCTGCTTCCTGAGTACTAATATTTACTACTTGCAAATAACCTGCTCCAACATTTTAATAACTAAAAGTAAAAAATGCGTACAAAAATTTACAAAATACTGTGGCCGTGTTTCTAAAGCGACTCTTTTCTCGATCTTTTATGGAAGAAAATACAGAAAAATTACAACGGGGGCGAAGCCGCGGGCAACAGCTAGTAAATAATAAATAAATGCTGAACAAGCACTAAGAAATATTTAGTTAATAATATAAAAATATAAATATCACGAGACAATTCACACCAATTGACCAATATGTAGAAGTTATTTATTTAAAGTTTTACATCAGAAAATATACAATAATTATTATCATATTGACTAGTAAGTGAAGAGTAGGTAAGTGTAATGTTTTATGAGTGAGGTAATGTGATAAGGGATTTATTTTCGGTCGCCTATACAATCGATCCTAATACGGATGCGGTTCAATGATTTTGCTTTGATGAATCATTTCAAGTGACTATTTAAGTCTTACTTACTATTTTACTATAGCAAATAAATTCAATAAGCGGTTCGTGTTCCCGATTGGATGTTAGAATTAATAAGTCAGATTTTAATCGGATTTATTCTGGTTTAGTTTGTTTATATGGTCGTTTTTAAAGACTTAATTAATTGGTTTATTAACTAAATATCACATTGCAGTTATAAAAAATTTAGTGTGTCATAAAACTATTCAATTAACATGTCACGAAGGTCGATAGCCCATGTTACGTAATTATAGGATTATTCGTTTTTTAAAGACGTTATTTTTCCGCATTTTCATATATTTTATGTGGTGACATTTTAATTAATTAAGTCATTAGTCACAACTTAATAGTTATTGACCGGTCAAAATAATTCTTTATAAACCATTTTTTTATTGAATTTTACGTACTTACCTACGTACCAAAAAACATGCATATACAGGATATCCAGTAATTAATGATTAAACATAGTTATATAGGTTCCTTCTTAAAAATATGAAAGTACCTAAGTATCTAGAATTTCTCAGTTCGCTGTAATTTTTTCGTTTTAGTGCCTCAAGCAAATAAACATTATTTTAGTAAGATACGTAAAAAAAGTACAACAAATACACTCAGAGATGTAATAAAACTGCATAGTCTTTCATACATGAAGTGAAGTGAAGTGAAGTGAAACGTGAAGTGTATCATTAAAATTATGCTACTTGTTTCAGCACGTTTAAAGAAAAATGTACCTACACCATAATTTCTGTCACTTTTAATTAACATGAATAACTTCCCAATTACGTATCAAAAATGGTTTTTAAACTATTATTTTTAAATTAAATTCGTCATTGATTTAAAATTATAACATGCCTCATGTATTGCCAAAAAAAAAACTCGTCAAAAATCCAGTACAGCACTACAAACTTAACACTTTCTATAAAACTTGGCGCCACTATTATAAAATACTACAAACTTTCTTCATAAAAACGTAGTTCCAACTTTGCCCACTAGCATTAATAAAGTAGCATTATGCGGAGGCAGGTTCATCTTTTTCAATGACCTGCAACCCGTCTTCACTAACCACTCTAGCTTGATCTTTGCCCACCCTCTCTATTTGTATCACGCACAGGCGGTCGAGAGGTCGTCATAAACTAGATTATAAACTACGGTCGCCGCGCGCCATACTCATTAAAGTCAGTTCTGGTCGTAGCTCTGTAATTTTGTAGTTTTAAATTAATTGTTGCTTTTATGGTTTTAAATATTTTATTTTATTTTTGTAACGATGACCTAGAATGATGACTAGATTTTTAATGCAAAACTAACTTTGCTTTAAGTACTAGATATTACTAGTGGGTGAAGAGTAACAGCTTTGCACGTTATTTTAGTGTTAACCGTTGGGGAGAAAAGTCCTCGAGTGGCGACCACGAACCGGAAGACGAAGCGTTGGTAAGCCTCCCACCAGTTGAACTGACGACATCGTAAGAGAAACCGGTGGATGCAAGTGGCGAGTTGTCATTCATTATGGCGTTCTAAGAGGAGGCCTTTGTTCAATCAAATCAGTCAAGTCTCACTTTGCGCGGTCCTGTGCTAGTCTCATCCACAGCTTACCAACCGCGTGCCAGATGTCATCCGACCAACGGGCCGGCGGCCTGCCCACCGTTCTTCGACACAGTCTTGGCCACTACTCCTTAATTGCTTTCGACCACCTCATGTCAGTGCTTCTCGCCAAGTGACCCGCCCATCTCCATTTCAATTGTGTTGTCTGGCCTTTATTCAGCAGTGGACGAATTCCGGCTGATGATGATGATGATGATGACGTTAGTTTTATCACGACGCCGGAGAAGGTGTTCGAGCACGTCCGCGAGGCGGTACATGGCCGGTTAGAGAGAACCCAGTTAGAGCTGTCCATCCTCCCGCTCGAGGGGCTGACTATTTCAGAAAGAAAGAAAGAAACATTTATTCGCGACAAACATAAGAACAATGGATAAAAATAAATAAAGAAAAATATAGTTTTATGTATGCCACGAAATACAGCTCATTCAGCTCATTTAGACTTCAAGTATAGAAGCTGATGACAGTTTCCATAGGCGTGTACATGAAAAACAGGCTCGGTATTTCCATGTCGGTATTATCCGGGCTGGTAAAGAGTGTCACCCATAGCGACTTAGAAATGTCTTGTGGTAATTGTAAGAGCTACATAGAAATAATTTTCATCTAAGGCTGACCAGGAATATAAAAAACCTGACGCGAGGGCAGCACTTCTACACATTATTTACACTTACTATTCGATACCTACCAGTCATATTGACTTTTTCCCTCTGACTTTTTTTATGCAAAATACTTTTATACATTGTGAATTACTTTCCTTCCAAGGCTATGAATAATATTCGGCATTTTAACGCACAAAAACGTTAAACTTTGACAGTAGCAGAAATTACTTCTTTTGGTTTTCCAAAATATGGCGAGTTTTTTTATAATTCTTGTCAGCCTTTAAATCAATTCCGTCGTTTGAGCATTAAGGAGAAACAATCACACAGTGCATCCACCCTCCTAAGCATGATCATCTGCCATCGAGCTAAATACCGTCATAAGCGGAAACTCGTCTTCTGCAATTTGTCGACAAGGCCCCGCCAAGTAAGGCGAAACATTAAAAGCGAAATTAATTTATATCCGAAGCAAGAAGGCCGTAATAACTATAACTTGTAGAATCACTGGCCACCGGGCCAAAAAACACTTGTCTGTATGAAAGGGAACTTATTTTTATAAGGACTTATTTCACTTGGTTTACATTGCAAATTTGTACCTTACGTGTTTAAAGATAGAGTCTTCATTTAAAGCGTTAAAAGATCATTCAAAAGTCGTTTTGAAAATGCAGTTTTGTGCAGTGGTCGTAAACCTTTCAGAGGTTATAATAAAATTGCACGGATACTTTGAGGATGGCCGCTTTTGACGTTTATTTTTTAAAAAGCTAATTGACTTATCTTTATGGGATTTATTGTTTTTGGGAGGTTATTTTAAATGATAACGCTAAGAGGTCGCCGTTTTAAAAACACTAAGAAGCACCAAAACTAAAACGGTTAAGTACTAAAACGCTTAAAGTATTATGTCGGCGTTTATTATAATTTTCTGGTGTTCTTGTTATTCAACTTATTTAATGTAAAAGCAGTTCAATTTGTTTTGCATGTTTTGCACAAAAGAGCGCAAATCAATTTTATCTAGCTCATTCAATTCAATCAAACAAACAAACATAAAGTTAGTCAAAAATAGTTAAAAGGGCAGTGACGTAACGTGGGTACAAGCCGCCCGGGGCGGAAGAAAATTTTGCCGCCCTCTTGTTTAGGTTTTAAAAAACTTTAGTATAGGTACCATTTACTCAGGTTTCTATAGTCCCAGCGTTCATCAATAGCCCAAACGGACTTTTTAACATTTCGAACAATTACACGCTTAGGACTATAAAAACCTGAGTTTACGGTACATACAAGATTTCATTATTGTACCATTCAATTATAGAAAAGGGTTTCCCCGATTTCGTCACAGTATAAGTAATGGTAAAAATTTCGTGCTCATTGGACCGAATCGTAGATGCTACATAACTGTGAAATATATTATTATCTAGACTAAGTAGATATTATTCAGTACTATTCATCGTGGAATTTTGCCGCCCGGGGCGGACCACCCCTCCCGCCCCCCACTATTACGCTACGCCACTGGGAGATCATCAATCACGAAAATATCCATTACTTACTTTTCTTACTAGTTAACCGATAGATGTGGCAGTTCGATCGGGCACTCCGACTCAGTGAAAAAGTCGGTAAAACCCACATACCAAATTTCATCTAAAGCGGTTTAAGCGTCATCGTCAGCCCGAAGATGTGCACTGTTGACATCTTGCATCCACCAATTGCCCGCAACATTCGCGATGTCGTCAGTCCACCTAGTAGGAGACCTGCCAGCACTTTGTCTTTCGGTTCGTGGCGAGGAGTTTTCTCCCAACGGACTTTTCGCATTAATAATATTAGTAAGATTACTTTGGTATGCAATCTTGGTTCGTAGAAGAGACATCTTGCCATATTGTTATTACATTAACCTTCAGTTATTTGGATTAAAATCAGTGCACTTTATTAAACGACATTTATGACAAATCGTCTTATTATTATGTATTTTATAATATCTTAAATGGAGATTGAGGTCATTTTATGACCGGTTGTGGCCTTCATAGCTTTACAAATGTATCTCACGTAGCGCCGAAAACTTGAACTAGCGTGAGTGGATACTAAATTGTCATCTACCTTGCGACAGTGGCGCCACTTTGGAAGATAAAGTTATGTTTGTAAAGCTATATTGACGACCTCTGGCCGATGAATCTTTACCTTTACGATGAATCGTTTAAATAATTCCTTGATAAGGTTAAATAACATATTTTTGTTTGCATAAATTATGTCAGTTGGTTTTTGATTCGGTGAAGAGACTGGTCATGGTTTTAATAGAATAAGACTTTTTTACGCCCTACTTTATCACGCCCTTTCTCCATCTATTGATTAAATTGATCTGAAGGATTAATGTGATGCCGTCTCTGTTTGTTTTGTTCGAATAGACGGAGACGGCATCACATTTATCCGTCAAATAAAATTAATCAATGGGTGGTGAAACAGCCCCTTAATGTTGTTACGAACGCACGATAAAAATACAACTTTGCCTTCTGTAAGCAACTTTGCCGTAATTAAATTCATCAAGTGTGTTAGTACTAAATAAAATTGGCTGATATACCCCCTGATAAAATAATGTTTAACTGGGAGTTCCTGTCAATTTTACGGTCACACGTTGTAGTGGCGACCACGTGCGCGCGCGCCGATATACTTGTTTGATGTTTGTTTGAAAACAGCGTAGTTGATTAAATGAATGCCTTGCCAATTTTATGACAATTCCTAAGTCATAAAAAAATATAGAGCACGTTGTCACATTAAAATCCATACTAATATTATAAATGTGAAAGTGTGTTTGTATGTTTATCCGTCTTTCACGCTGAAACGGATCGACGGATTGACGTGATTTTTGGCATAGATATAGTTTATAGGCCAGAGAGTGACATAGGCTACTTTTTATAACAGCGCGCGATAACCGAATTCCACGCGGCAAAGCCGCGGGCAAAAGCTAGTTATTAAATAAAAAATTTAAATAGTCTAATATTCCAAGCCGTCCGAATGGCTTTGTACAGTCAAGTGCAAAAATTAGTATCTATTCGAACCACTCAAAAATATGTTACTACGGCCTTGTTGCTACGGAATAAGAGTCTGTGGTACAAATTTTTGAAACTTTGAATAAGTACATATTTTTACACTTGACTGTACCTATCTGCTATCTGAATACAGAGGCTCTCTCTCTGGATAATAGTGGGTATTTCGACATCGCATTTATATACTACTACAATTTTAAAACTGTTAATTATATTACAAACCTAAGTTATATGAAAACTTCAAATATTTAGTACCTATTACCAATTTGATACTAGTTTTAGGGGCTGTTTCACCATCCATTGCTTAGCGTTAATACTACGTTATTTAGAGACGGCTCACACCTAACCGCCAGTTAATACAAATCAAAGGATGGTGAAACAGCCTTAGCTAATTTAGACATCTACGCCGTAAATAAAAATAGATGGCAATCAAGAGCGGCTCAACCGCCATAGAATACCCTAAACCACTCTACAGGTACCGATCTAGTTTTTTATTATAATTTTATGTTAAAATTCAACCTTGGACTGTTTCCATAATAAGATAATAATTCTTTAAATTAAAGGATTCTCCAAACTACGTTGAATTTCGTAACGTGTGAGAAAAAATGATTTTGGTTTCTTGTTTTAGTTTTATGCTGTCCACGACATTAATTATCTATGAATTAAGATAAAGCAGATAAACAAGAAATTGAAGTATTTTTGTTCTGATACCATAAAATAGAAAATAATGGCAAAAACTAAACCCTTTCAGTTTTTAACCCCCGACCCGAAGCAAAAAAAGAGTGTTATAAGTTTGAACGCTATGTGTGTCTGTGTACCGTAGCTCTTAAACGGGTAAACCGATTTGAATGCGGTTTTTTTATTCGAAAGCAAGTTTGGTAGCGATGATTCTTAGACATGCTTTATCAAAATCGGTTCAGCCGTTTTTGAGATATTGAACTTTGAAGTGACAATGTCGGGGGTTTTCCAACTTTTATTTGGTTAGGTTAGGTTATATTATCTTGTCTGTCTGTCCGTGGCTTAATACAGAAGTTCCTCGTACTAGTACTAGAAAGCTGTAATAGGTATGGCATGAATAATAACATGTCAACGAAATGGCCGAACAAAATTTTGGAAAATGCATTGGGTGGATCTTATTCTGTATGTTCACGCTTAAATCAAGTTTTCCTCTTTCTTTTATCCAGTACCTTATTTGAGGCACCTCATGTCGTACCTAGTACAGCGTTGAAAAAATATTAAGACACATCAGCTGGAAGACATCCTCTGTTGAACAAACATTTTGGCGTTCTCCCTTAGAACGCCAAAATGAACGACAGCTCGCCACTTGCATTCACCGGTTGCCCGCAACTCGCGATATCGTCAGTTCATAGGTGAACTAAGAGGACCTGCCAACGCTTCGTCGTCCGGTTCGTAGTCGCCACTCGAGGACCTTTCTTCCTCAAACGGTTATCTGTTCTGCAAGCGATGTGGCCCGCCCATTAACCACTTAGACACGAACGCATCACAGGTAAAGGTAGAGTCATTCACGATGACGCGTGCCGTGGTTCTTATTACAATGTCATTAATGGCTTAAAAAAAAAAAAACAACACATTTTTAAAGGCAAAATGTCAAGGACCATTCGGAAAAGATTTATTAAGACCTACATCTGAAGTATAGCATTATATGGGAGCGAGACTTGGACATTGACTGAGCGGGACCGAGACAGATTGAGTGCGTTTGAGATGAGGTGCTGGCTAAGAATGGTGGGGATTAGCTGGACTGAAAGGAGAACTAATGAGGAGGTTTTAGAGTTGGTGGAAGAGGAAAGGCGGCTGTTGAGGACGATTGAAAATAGGAGAGGGAATATGCTGGGCACCTGATACGACATGACAGCTACAAAAAATTATTTTGGAAGGGCGAATAGAAGGCAGGCGAGGCAGGGGAAGGCCGAGACGGTCATTTATAGATCAAGCTCAGGAAAAAGTCAATGCCATATCGTATCAGGATCTGAAAACGCTGGCAGAGAACCGAAAAGAGTGGCGATTACTCCACCGACAAGAGCTAAGCTCTTAAATTAATGATGATGATGATAATGGCTTATGTTGACAAAATCACGCGTCTTCGTGGATGGCACTAGGTATACATATTTGGACACGGTTGTTTTTATTTTTGTTTGCCTCTAGCCAGCAATTAATTTAACTTAAATGTCAGAGGAGCCATTAAAATACACGCTCTAATTTAAATATTTTAAATGGAGCAGACGTATCGCTAGTCAAATAAAGTTTTGTTCCTTTTTAGACGAACAGATAGCCTAGTGGCTAGAGAACCTGACTACGAAGCTTGAGGTCCCAGGTACGATTCCCGTGTCGGGGCAGATATTTGTATAAAAAATACGAATGGTTTTTTCTCGGGTCTTGGGTGTTTAATATGTATTTCGGGAATCGAACCCGGGACCTCAAGCTTCATAGTCAGGTTCTCTAACCACTAGGCCATCTGGTCGTCTGGTCGTTGTATGTATATCGTCCTTTATAATATGCGCGAACATGTCAATTATTTAAGATTCCACTTCCTCTCCACATTCAATTCGATATGTGTTTTTTACCTTGACGGTACGTCGCGGAAGATGTCAACAAGTGAATATACTGAACAAAGAAATTACTTGTAAGTTTGTGTTCTAAATTATTAAGATACTATAAGTCTGTTCCGCCCACCCATTGTCTATTGCTCTATTGTGTTATGTGCTTGTATCGACATCGGACTTCGACATTATGTGAATGAAGTTCCGCAGTAACGGAGGCTGAGTCGAAGTTCCGCTACTACCTTAATAATGGTCACTAAAGGATGGGAAATCCATTATGGGTGGAAAAAATGGGTTGGAAAAACATTATGACTAACAAAAATTATATAGATAGATACGCACCATGAAAAAGTTCATATAGTCTTTAGGTGTCATTTGAGCACAATTGTATTATCATAAAGATGTGTCAACAAACGGATAAATGTTTAATTTTTGAAATAACGTGTAATTCTTCTATGATAAATATTCACGACACATGCAAGGATTGTTTGGTCTGCGTACATGCTATTTAATAGAATATAATAGAATAGAATAGCAAACGTTTATTCGCATTTCGCAAATTACATAAGTACACAAAATAAACAAGTATAATAAAGTAAATAAATATTAATGAAAGTATTTGCGAAAATCGCGAAACGGTCTCAGCTCAGCATAGTGCTGGCCGTAGAGGCCAACGCTGGTCTTCCGCTGTGACCGCTTGGCGACTATTTGAACTGTACATAGATATTTATACCTAACTTTGATGCCAATCTTTATTGTTACATTTGGACTATCAAAGATCTCAATTCCAGATCTCTATCGTAAGATTGTGAGAAATACTGGACGTAGTTACAAAGATTCTTGCAATTAAAGCCGCTTGGAATATTACCTAATATGTGGGNCTAACTTTGATGCCAATCTTTATTGTTACATTTGGATTATCAAAGATCTCAATTCCAGATCTCTATCGTAAGATTGTGAGAAATACTGGACGTAGTTACAAAGATTCTTGCAATTAAAGCCGCTTGGAATATTACCTAAGATGTGGGCGGAACAGTTAAAACACTCAAAGTTTATTTTCAGAATACTTTTTCCTCTTCGAGTAAATTAGCCAGTTTTTCATAGTACATTTTATATAGTTATATTATGACCCCCTAATGAACTTATTGGACATTGTGTTTAATTTCACGGACCAACTGACAGTAGGCCCCGTAAAACGAGCAGTTTATTTTGGACCTTGACACAAGGTTTCGAAGGTACAATTTATTTGCCATTCATTGAGATTTTGTATGAATGGTGGGCGAAGTTTAATGAACCTAGGGGTTAGTTTTCTTGAAGTTATTTTGCGTAGGTATATAATAGGTAATTAATGAAGCTTGAATTATTGAACACTCTCCCTGTTTTGTTCTTAATTCCTCTACATCTCGGACATGTCCAGCAACAATTTTCCTTATGAAGCGGTTTGTGGTTGAAATTTTATATTGAGTGATACTCACAAAACCGGTCTTCAAAATGATACTCATTTTGATCTGAAAACGATATTTAATTTATTACTAGCGATATAAGAACAATTATATAATTTTACTATTAATCAAAGAAACCAATAAGATAGCTTTATCTTTTCGTTTTACAGTAAAAGTACAACTAAACATGAAGTAAACAAACCCTGACATAATGAAAATAAAACACCCTTTTTGAATAAATTACTTACCTCATTTGATTTTAATGACCAAAAATGAATTCACAACCTTTTGTCCGCCCAAATCACGGTATCACAGTAATTTTGTATTATAAATTAATACGTTATAGGTTTGATTTTTGTCACAATGTCGCGATGAAATTTCAAAACATCAGAGCATCAGAGCCAAAAAAGTTGCGGACGCTTGGTGGCGCTGATGTCGTGCACAGAGCCATTTGTTTCAAAATCCTTAAAGACAACTTATATCTGTTAGTTTATAAGGATATTTCATCAGTTCCTTACATGGTAGGAAGGTAAGGAAGGAAGACATTAAAGATATTGAGTAGGTAAAGTTTATTTTTGGAAATTATTTCAAACAATTCTGTTGGTGAGACAGACAATTTTCCAAGGCGTCGTTTTCGTCTTTAAATGTACTATGTAAGCTAAATTAACTATCAAGGAAAATCCTACTTGTTCTCTTTCCAAAAAACTTATTTGCAAACTTAATTATTTTTCTTTACGTACGAACTACAAGATTCTTATAAAGGAATGAACAGTACTGTGACTAAATGTGTGTGAAAAACAGCGTTGCGGCTTGCCATAACATTATGCTGAGTGGGGTCCACTTTATACTATTCGATGTTATTTTTTTTTCTCCATCTAATGTATTTTTATGTGTATCGAATATGTGTAAATAAATGTTTCTCTCTCTCTCTCTCTCTCTCTCTAAATGACTGAAAATGAATGTATTTAAGTATGCATTTATCTATATAAGTATGTTGATCCGTTCCTAGTAGCTTGTAAGCTTTGCTTAGTTTGGGACTAGGTCAATTGGTATCAAGCGTCCCATGATATATATTTATTTAATTGGAAAGAAAACACCGTTTACCAAATAATAATGGTGATTCTCATCAAGGACATTACTGTTTGAAATTTACTAGTCTATTAGTTTCCATGGTATGGTAATTTCATGTTCTATTTATAAAATCTAAATATCGTTAATTAAAACTGTGAACTTGTTCGAGATAGATTATGTTTTAAAAAACAAACAAACTATTGCAACACGAAGCGTTTATGCAAAATTCGATTCATTTATATTCAATATTTTTATTTTTTTTAACAAATAATGTGAAACTAATTTAAGCGAATTGGGATATAAGCAAAACGATGCTAACACGTTTCGTTTGTACTTATGTTTTTGTAAAAATAATAACTTTAAACCGCCGCTTTACTCGCCTGAATAAACTTACCTGGTGACCTGGTAATTATTGAAACCCTGGGATTTTACTAAAAGCCGCATGAGAGTAGAGAATAATGTGAACTTTTTTTTTGATAAATCGAGTTGTGGAGATATTTTTAAATATCTAAAAAAATATTAAGATAACCCTGCGAGCACTATACGTTATGCCTATCCAATTTATTAATAGTGTAAACAAACCGATTTCATCAAAATTCTTGTATAAACACCCACTGGATCGAATCAATAACACATTTATCTATAATTCGTGTCTTTTAACTAGATGTCTAATCACTTTTTTCACCAAAATTCACTTGATTTCAATATTTATTTTTCATTTGAAAAATCTTCGTCAAAATCTGACGTTATTTCTTGATTGAAACATGTGTATCATCTGTAGTAGCATAGACTAGCGTAGAAATTTTGGAAAATTTGACATTTTAAAAATCAATTAATGCGCGGGTGAATAAGCGATTTTTATTTACTTTCCTTAAAATTAAAAAATAGTTACTGCTTTTATAATTGAATAAACAGTCTTTAGAATTAAATCAAGTATTGTAAATAACAAACTAGACAAAAATACGTTGATCTATTAAAATAATAAATAATCGATTTACTAAACAGATTAATTATTTTGCAATAGGTTCTAGGTTTTCACATCACTAAATATCTGTGGTCGGGTTAATGGCGTCTTTGTTTACGCTTGTCATAAATTGTATCGGAATACAATATACATCTTAGTCCAAATTGTAAATTATTAGTATACTTTATTACATACATCCATCCATGCGCGAAAGAGGTGACATCTATACAACTTTGATGTTAATAATACTAGTAATATTAGTATTATCATGACGCCATTTATATATCTATCGTAGCAGATTATTGGACGCGTGGGAAAACAAGGTGTCAATAGAGCTGTTTTTGTAATAAATTTGTTTTTTTTTTCTCAAACTTGTGGACCAATATTGGCCAATTCCCAATCAGTATCTTATCTTAAAGAAAAACATCGTATCCTAGTGGTTTGACCTCTCAGTTTTTCGGGATTTATGTGCGAAAATAAACCTGAAATATACTTTATTAATTAAATTGATAAGTGAACGCATCGCCTTCAGCAAATTGGAAAACTTCCCTCCATCGAACTAATTAAAACCTTATTAAAATATGCTACTGCATATTCAAATCCATTATTCATAAATCTACATACTAATAAACTATCTCAACTCAAGGTGTTTGTAAGTAAACACCGTATTAATTTGTAGGTATCTATGACAATCCACTGTTATGAGAGCTACCATCATAACAAATTTTAAATTCTTATAACAACTGGAAATTTACCCTATATAGTAGGATTTGATTTGATTTATTTTTATTTTTATTTCCAAATGCAGAAGTTATGAAAAAAAAACGTTTTGATGAGATTTAAATTATCATTTCTTTGTTACGTTGAAAGTAGATAATAGATGGATTACTAATCGCCATTTAGTTAATTCAAGTCAGTAGTAATTAACCATTTCTTTTTAAATACATAATTTTTAGGGTTCCGGAGCCAAATGGTAAAAACGGAACCCTTATAGTTTCGCCATGTCTGTCTGTCTGTCTGTCTGTCTGTCTGTCTGTCTGTCCGTCCGCGGCTTTGCTCAGGGACTATCAATGCTAGAAAGCTGTAATTTTGCACGGATATATAAGTAAACTATGCCGACAAAATGGTACAATTAAAAATTCAAAAATATTTTATTTTAGGGTACCTCCCATAGACGTAAAGTGGGGGTGATTTTTTTTTCTCATCCAACCCTATAGTGTGGGGTATCGTTGGATAGGTCTTTTACCTATTTCTCGATTTAGTGACGCTCTTGCCGGTTATTTTATATTTTTATTTACATTTCGAGCCCCCCCGGTCAATCTAATTTGGTAAGTAATGTGAAAAAAACAGGATTAGTAAGTAATACATACAAGGCCACTTTTCATCCCTAAGTTTGCTTGAGATTATTAGTAGTTTATGGTAAATAGCAGCCTCTCCATTTCTAAACTTGGAAGATCGTAAGAGGCGACTGAGGATATAGGTTAAGGTATACGTAGGCGACAACCTAGCAACCTGTCCGACTCTTGCCTTTTTTGTCAAACTTTTATTAAAATTCAAAAGTGGCTCCGAAGTGGTAACGTTCGTAAATTCTGCCTACCAATTTACAATAGAGGCGTGATGTTTGTGTGTGTGTATTCCATAGACGTGGGGATAAAATATCGAAATATCCCACTAAGTCTAGATAACGACGATGTAATTTTTAAAAATTCGCATGGGAATTAGTAAAATCCTCGAATTCCATATCAATTGCGAGATCTAATGGTTTACGCGATCGAAGCCACGGGTAAAGGCTAGTGGTAACATAATTACCTTTTCTATAAGGGTTCCAACCCTTGACCTGCGTTTTACCTTGAACCCTAACTACGGGACCTTACGTGGTCGAATTAGGCAATAGATGCGGTTACTTTGACCATACTAATACTCGTATGCACTATGAAATGATGAATGGATTCATCTTAGTTTAGTATGAAAATATTATTAGCTGTTACCCGTGACTTTGTCTGCAAATAATTTACTTACTTAATCACAGTTATTTCCATTCTGCAAGAACTAAAGAATTTTCCGGTATGAAATTCATTATTATGTGTTAATACAAGTGATAAGCAATTTTTCATGGCACATAAAATACGTAAGTACGTAAGAATTTAATTTGCAACAAAATTAAAATAATAATATTTATATATACATAGGTAATATAAAAAAAATAGTTAAAAGAGTCCTCTCAGATATTCCGAAAATGTTATCAGTACAGTGTTTCAATCCGGAAGCATGTATTGTAGGAGCCAGTTAGCTCGTACACTTTCTTGATAATGTTGTACGAGTAGTGTGTTGAAAGAACGGAGATGTTAAGATGAAGTTTAAATGGATTTATTACAAATTACATAAAATAATATTTAATTGATTAGCCGTTCCTTCCTTTGATGTGTGTCGCACGCGAGTTAGTTATGGATAGCTCGATGGTTTATGTTATCCTGCAGTATATAATATTGTTAATTACGCAGTCGGAAGTAGGTCGCAATGTTAGCTAAAAAAATGTACAAACACACTCAACACCACCATGATTTGGTTTACTTTAAACACCATCTTCACTTTATCATTGCAATAAAACTTGTAATAGGTACAACATGAAGAGCTTTATGTTTAAAGTAACCGCTTTTAGCCTTAAACTTTTAAGGTAAAAAAAGTCATCTTATTATCAAATTAAATTAAGCCTTATTAGAATATGGGTATGATTTTATTGATCACCTAGTAAATGCGTTTTCGGCGACCTAATAAATAATATTTGATCCTAAAAGTAGATCTGTCACCTAAATTGAATCACCAAATAATATTAAAACGGTGACTTACCTAAATATTATTTAAAAATTACTTGGAAATAATATTAATATTGGGTTCCAAAATAATAGATGTGTCAATAAAACTGAATCACCAAACAATATAGAAATGGCTTCCTAAAATTAATTATAATCACTGGAAAGTAATATTGATCATCAAATAATTGAACTTAAATTTGACGATAATGAATGATATACAATCAATGTAATAATAATAATAATATCTTCTCACCCAAGTCTGGCCTGCCATTGCGTCAGAGCGAGAGTTGTGGAGGTCAAGAGGGGAGGCTTTTGCCCAGCAGTGGGACACTATACAGGCTACTTAAAAAAAAAACTCACAAATTACACCAATTGACCCAGCCCCAAACTAAGCAAAGTTTGTTCTATGGGTGCTAGACATACATACATATATACTTAAGTACATACAAACATCCAAGACCGACTACCTACTACAAACATTTATATTCATTATACAAGTATTAGCAAAAAATGTTCGATTCTGGCACTTCGCCGGCCACTGCCGCGGCACATTCGCTTCGCTCGCTCGGCTCGCGCACTGAGGGTCGCAGTTCTACCTAACACTCCTCGCTTCGCTCGTCGTCGTACTACCTAACCAGACCTGCCTTAGCAGAATAGGAAGTAGCATCGAATTAAGGAACTGATCTATTTATTAGGTGACAGATCTATTATTTTGGTGATCGAATTTTGATGATCAAACTATAATTTAGGATACAGGTTTACATTAATCTGATGGCTCATACTTAGAGACAGATTTGATTAATTTGATTAATTTGACCAATTTATTTCTTAGGGATATATATAATAATTAAGGTATCGCAGTTTAGTGACAAACCTAAATTTAAATGACAGAAAATATAGTTCCCTTAGGATATTAACCCCTGTTGTCACCACTTCAAGTTTCTGTTATCTTGTGTGTTTCTGTTATGATGTCGACTTTGTTTTGTTCGATTAAACAGAGACAGCATCACATTAGAATTAGATAGATAAAATATCGAGAACTAAACAGGCAGCAGTGGTAAAACGGGCTCCAAGCAGCTTGAAAGCTTAAAAATTAAAACAAAGCACATTTTACCGTTAGTGCTAGAGGTGAAGGTTTCACCAATCAATAGTTAATAAAAAAATAAAGTAATTTTCCTGAAAATTTGCCCTAATATAGGCACTAATGAGATTTATTGGTAGTGCAAATTTCTAATGACATTAACATAGGTCAATAGCCCCTTACAAAACAATTAAAACCGTATATTTACGTTCTTCGTTTACGATTCGTGAATGATTCTACTCAACTTTTTATAACCCCCGACGCAAAAGGAGGGGTGTCATAAGTTTGACCGTCTGTGGCATCGTAGCTCTTAAACGGGTGGACCGATTTGAATGCGGTTTTTTTTTATTTCTTACACATGTTTTATCAAAATCAGTTCAGCCGTTTTGGAGATATTGAACTTTGAAGTGACAAAGTCGGGGGTTTTCCAAATTTTTGTTGTTTATGTTATTTAGGTACTATTGTTAGTCTTCAAAGTTTTTTTTTCAACGTGTTAAAATTTTTCATAGATTCTAGGACCTATGTTTTCATACACCTAAAGGCTAATAGTTTCACGCACCTTCACGCAGGTCAATGAACTTATTTTTATTATCTTTAGCCATTATGATTTATCATCAACGAACAATATAGGTATGTATACATGTGACATCCAGAAAAAAAAAACATTTTTTTTTAATTTTCAACCTGTTGTAAGTCCGCGACAATTTCAGGCTGTACATCCGAAGCTATATATTGAGGCCGGCGCCGGCGCACCGCACAAGTGCCGCGCACGCGTCGCGGAGTGCCGTGTGAATATGCAGTGAGTGTGTTACAAGAAAAAAAAATGGTAAGTGTTTGTACATGGTGTTCGGAAGACGAATTGTGCTACTCTTTGGACACATACTTAAAAAAAACATTAGTTAGTTTTATAATTGAGTACTCATATTATGTTCTTTTGACAATGGTTATAAGAGAAATTATACTATTCATTTGAAAAGAGACGCGGTTTTAGTAAACAAAATAAAAAAAAATGTATTTTATGTTAAAAAAAATTACACGTATGAGAGTCAATATAAATAAAGTTTAAATTAAAAATATACAAGTTAAGCTAATTAGGTTATGAAACATTACTACTCTTAAAACGCTAATCAAACATTTAATTGACACAACAAATGTGTAACGATTAAAAATATAATGTAAACACAAAGTGCTCGATTTAATTGGCATTAAGTAATGTTCACCGACATTAAAAAACGTTAATGGTCTTTAAAAAAACTAATTGTTTGTAGACGTGAGCAAGCTTTAAACTAGAGTAATTAAGCTGATAGAGCAATTAATCGTGGTGTAGAGTTATTAAAGCTGTAAAAACTATTAATGAGTTTAACATTAATTGAAATGGTTTTAAAGTGTTGAATTTGAATTGAGTAATTAATAGTTGCTACTACTTTAGCACAAATACTTTTTAATAAAATATGCAAGATTATTAAATTGCGTTGATTTTTAGATCTCAGTGTACCTAAAAAGTTTTCATTTTAAAAATGATATTGAAACTTATGAGTGGACTGTAATAAATAACTAAAAGCAAACAAAGAAATAATATGATGAAATTTAAATATACTTGATAACACAACCACACAACACAACGCAATAATGACAAGTAACAGAAAAATATACAAAAAAAGAACTTTACAAAAAAATACAACAAAAATGTATAAAACTCCAAGGAGTTTGCTACAGATATTTTTACTAAGCTTTAGAATTATTTGGAGATAATATTATAATTTTAATAATTTATTATGCATACAAAATATAAAAAAAACAACTTACAGATTCAATTTACCGGATCTATTAGGGTAACATCTTTTAAATTAATGAATGAATATATTAAACAAAATAGTTTTAAAACTTAATTAGTACATAAGAATAAAAGTTCAATGTCAAACGATCTGCGTTACGTAACAAATATAAATTAGCTTAAAATTATGTTTAAAAATTTCTGAAGATAAAAAATGATCCTGGTCGTAAATTTAAAAGCTTAGCTATATCTTTTTATAACGTAGATAAGTTTTTGCAGTCCAAAATTGAGGCGTCACCTAAAATTCCGTTTATGTAAAGGTTAACAACATAAACACGATAAGTCAATTTACATTTTAAGAATTTAACATCTTACATAATAAATGCGACATTTTTTTAACCAAATTGTAAGTAATTTTTGGAACTGTATACCTTATATAGGCAACGCATTTTTATCACAAAAATTATCATTCAATATTTTTTATAATTGTGTAGTAGAGTCGAGTTCAACTTGTGAGCAAAAATTTTATCAAAAATATCTGAACATGCTTCTGCGCCGTTAACAAAAGATTCGTGTTCAGATATTTTTGATAAAATTTTGGTTCACAAGTTTATGAACTCGACTGTACAATAATTGCGAAAACTATGATACGTTTAAATTAATACAAATCGCACCTTCGGAATTGTAGTGACTCAAATCGAAAATGTCGTTTTAGTCACTACAATTCTGAAGTTGCGAAATTGTCATCATTAACAAAAAAAAACAATACATACCAGAGTCTACTTTTAAACAAAAATAAGAATTTGTCAAATTATTGCGACTGTCGAATTTTTTGAAGTCTCGATATAAAAAGCGTAAAAGCTCTGGTTTAGTCCTCATCAAAGAGGAGAGAAAGAGAGACAGAGAATGAGAAAGATAAAAATTTACTTACACCTACTCGTATTCGATACACAGACAAACGCACTCTTCCAATCAAATCCTAATACCAACCAGGGGGGCTACTACGGAATTCGAAAATCGAAGTTCGTATCGTACCGTCCCTCTCACTCTCGTATTAAATAATTAAGCGTCAGCGGGACGGCAAGAGACGAAGTTCGAATTTCGCACTTCGTAGTATATGGCCTGCTTAATTCTAAATTCAATTCAAGTGAGCAATTAGGATTCACATAATTATGCGCGTGGACAAAATATAATAAATATCGCGATGCGCGCGCATGACGCAACGGCAAAAGGTCACGATGGCCGCTGTCCTCTTACTTGTACATTAATGGAAATTATGAAAATAATCCAATGCTGCTGAGACAATGCTAAAACTAATATTAAATGTAAGACTATCTTAACAATATACTTCAAGGAGAAATGAGAATAATGAAAGAAGGAAAGAAGAAAGAAAGAGCCAACGACCTCGCTGAGTCTCATTTATTTATTATTTATTTATTTATTATTAAAGATCAAAAATACAACAAGTTACATTACAGGTCTTAGTCCTAAAGAGTAACAGGTTGGCAAAACAAATATTTACACTTATAATTACAGAATAAGGATAAAGTATAAGTAATAAAAGTAACAAAAAAGGTACTAACAATTTTAACAAATATAACAAAAATTACAAAATGCTTGTACTTACAGCTGACTTATATTTTCACATATACGCATACTCTTCCTTTCTATCACCGTCCATACATCAGCAAACACATCACACTCAAACTCTTTAATATTGAACATGTTTTAAAACTTAATTAGTACATAACTCATGTCCATTTTGCCTCACTTCATAACGTTATCTGTCTTGTATTGTATTTTTGGTTGTGATGGTGAATAAAAATGTCTATTATTATTATTATAAAGAAAGGTTTATTTTGGCTCCATAAGTACCACCTAAAACTAAGACTAAAACTAGCACTAAAACTATGTTACTTGGTGACACCACATGTAAAGTTGTGACGCATTTTCCTCCTGACTTGAACCATTAGATTTCTTCACAGGTGTGTGCATATTCCACACGATGTTTTCCATCGCCGTAAAGCTCACGGTAAATTTCAAATCAAATTTCGCACATAAATTACAAAAACACTGAGGTGCGAGCCTGGGTTCGAACCCACGACCCTTGAGAGGCTGAGGTCAAATAAGTCACTCCAGTAAAACTTAGCACACTTAGAACAGTACCCTTAGTGTAAGTTTTCGGTTACAAAATACGTCTCGATCGCGTTCGCGTTAAAATCTTAATTTGTATGGAAACACGAACATCGCAAACGTTCTGCTAGAGGCGCTATTCGGGTTTCCATACAAATTGAGATTTTAACGCGAACGCGATCCGATCGAGACGTATTTTGTAACCGAAAACTTACACTAAGGGTACAGTTTTCGTTACGATACGCGGACTAGCAAACCTACACTCACAAAATTTGTTGTGCAAACTTTCCGCTAGAGGCGCTGTCGGTGTTTCCATACAAGTTGAGATTTTAACGCGAACGCGATCGAGACGTATTTTGTGAACGGGAAAATACACTAAGCACACTGTTTGACACTCTAACCGGTGTACCACACGTTATGATGTTGGCTGGATAGTGTCGCCGTAAAGGGCAACGCGATTGTCCGATGTACCAGTGAAGACGTGTTCTCCGTTTCCCTTATCTAGTCAACTTTAATTGATACTTAGTTGAAATACCAAGTACAGTCACCGGCAACAAAATCTGCTACAACACAGCGCGCATAAATATCTGATACGACTCTATATCCTAGGTCGCTAGGACGTGTCAGATATTTCTGCACGCTTCGCTGTGGCAAATAATGTAGGTGACTGTACCTCAGTAATCCTAGGAATAACACTAGTATTAATTCAGTACTTTATAATAATTGGAATATAATGTACTCGTATTATTTGTATTGTTTATACACTTTTCATATGTAAACTGAGACATGGATGCACAGAAAAACCAGAAAAAGAGACCAGCGCTGGGAATCGAACCTGGGTCCTCAGCAATCCTGTCCCCTGTCCTGGCCCCTGAGCCAAATTAGTTAGTTAGTTAGTAAATTTTGGTTGACTGTACTTGCATTATCACCCAAACTACATTTGCATGCCAAATTTCAAGTCGATGCTATTAACCGTTGAAGAGTTCCGTCCTGCGGAGACGATCCTAGCTGGACTACCAGGATGTTACTACTAGATTATTGTATTGTCACGCGATTTACATAAGTATTCCAAGTTTCAAGTCAATCTAACTACAGGAAGTTGGTAAAATTTAACTTGCAAGATTTGATTACAGACAGACAGACAGACAGACTATGACAGGCAACGGAACAGGTGAAGCTAAATAAAAGCTTGTAAAAAAAAATTAGAGGCTCTTACAATAGCTCCGAAGCTATAACCTTAGATGTATAATATTGGCTCTGTCTAGTCCCTCGTTGTAAATACTCGTACCTAGGATAGTACTTAGTAGTCCTTGCACTATTAACAGCTATAAATTATAGTGACTAAATAATATTTCCCATTCTTTGTTAATGACTTACACCACATTAAAACATGCGGCCGTAATGTCATCTCCGACGCTTAATTTGCGTAACAAAATGGAACCTTGATGTCGGACACATCAATGATCATCGGAATTGATTTGAAAATGACTAAGTTTATATCAATTACGACAGGTATCGAGAAAAGTCAATGCGTCATGGACGAATCCATTGAAAGTCCGAATTGAGACGTACAGAGATACAACAGTATTAAATACGAACGCAGATTTACGATGCAATCGTTTATAGTAAAAGTAACTTTGAGCTCATCGTCATCAGCCGAAAGATGTCCGCTTTCGGACAAAAGCTTCCCTCTTGCAACGCCATAGTAAATGACGACTCGCTAGGGCAAAGGTCTATGAGAGGGTTGGATCGCAGTCCCAACGCGGGTCCAGCGGGGCTACTACGAAACTCGAAACTCGAAGTTCGTGTCGTGCGGTCCCTCTCGCTCTCGTATTAAATAGTATAAGTGTCAGAGGGACAGCACGACACGAACTTCGAGTTTCGAGTTTCGTAGTAGCCCTGCAGTGCGGATTGGGACGGTCATACGCATTAAATTGCTTCACAGGTTTATGTAAGTTTTTTCAAGAAGTTTTCCTTCCGTAAAGCGCGTGAAAATCATCAAATGTAATCATCATCATCATCTCAGCCATAGTACGTCCACTGTTGGACATAGACCATCAGTTGCTTCGGTTGGCAGCGGCTTGCATCCACCGTGAACCGTGGCTTTAACCAGGTCATCCGTCCATCTCGTTGGTGGACGTCCCACGCTACGCTTGCCGATCCGCGGTCTCCACTCGAGAACTTTTCGGCCCCAACGGCCACCTGTTCTCTGTAGGCCTGCCCATTGCCACTTCAACGAGCTAATTCACTTGGCTATGTCGGTGACCCTTGGTCAAATGTTATATCGCACATTAATATCGAAAAACTCAGCAGGGCTACTAAGAAACTCGAAGCTCGAAGTTCGTGTCGTGCGGTCCCTCTGACACTTACACTTTTTAATACGAGAGCGAGAGGGACCGCACGTCACGAACTTCGAGTTTCGAGTTTCGTAGTAGCCCTGCAGGTGCGAACTCGGATTCGAATGCACGATCCTACTGCTTGAAAGGCCATAGGTCAAGCCCTTGGTCTGCCACGGCTTACACGCGAAACTATAAGGGTTCCGTTTTCACCATTTTCACTACAGAACTCTAAAAGCCAAACTTAAAAATAATTACTAGCTAAATTAAATTATTAAATTAATCGCTGTGTCTTGGTAAAAGGCAGTGCTTAAGTCAATGTGCCTAGTTTGATTTCGATATTTTTATTAGATCAATAGTACAGTCACCAGCATTAATATCTACCTCAGCGGAGCGTGCAAAAATATCTCACACGTCCTTCCGGCCCTAGAAGTAGAGTCTTATCAGATATTTATGCACGCTTGTTGTGTTAGATATTGGTGCTGGTGACTGTACCTAAGTGTATCACTTCTGGAAATTACATTTTATACAATTATAGTGCACTACATTAAGGGTTATTAACATTCCTAGCTTGTCATTTGTTAATAAATTATGAAGGACTATATATGCTTAATCAATATCCAATTTCGTGCTAATAATATAAATACGAAAGTTTGTGGACATCTAAAACAACACATAGACTTAAAAAAAATAATGACTATATCATGGACAGGAATGTTTGGAAAGAATTCCTATCGGCATTGGCGATTCTTTACTTCAAATAGCGAATCTACTGTGTTAAAAATGTAGATGTGCATGGCATACATAAGCTTGGCTTTCGTTTTCTCAACGTCAGATGTTTCTATATTTTTAATATATTGAAAATGTAGGTGTATGGTATGTAGTGTATGAGTACTCATTACAATGACCTTTCAGATTTGTTAACGGTGTTAGCACCTTTTACAAGTTTGTAGATTGCAATAGAAGTAATAAAATAATATAACATGCATTTAACGAGCATTTCTGCGTAGGTACTTTATTACTTTATTATTATTTAGATTTATTGACGTAGCAGACTAACCCCTTGTTTCACCATTCTCTGATTAAATTTATCTGACGAATAAATGTGATGCCGTCTCTGTTTGTTTTGTTCGAATAGACGGAGACGGCATCACATTTATCCGTCGAATAAAATTAGTCAATGGGTGGTGAAGCAGCCCCTAAGTGTGAGAATTATATGTAGGAAGAATATGCGCGTGAAGACACAACGCTTAATAAAATAGGTGCCTTTTGGCTCGATCGTTCTGCATCGTCTTAATCATCATCATCATGTCAGCCGAAGAAGTCCACTGCTGGACATAGGTCTCCCCAAGGCTCTCCACTCAGACCAGTCTTGTGCTTTTCGGATCCACCGCGATCCCGCGATCTTAACCAGGTCGCTCCATCATGTCCGCATATTTAGTACGTATTTTAATTAGTTTTAAAAGTTAAATGTAAACTAATAAAGTACATAAATAAAAAGAAAAACTATGTCGCGTCTGACTTTTATGTGAACTCTAGAGTTCACAAGTTCAAAACTTAACCGCTATACTAACACGCTGATGGCAGACCTCGATGTTTGATACTGTTATCGATCTTAGCAAATTATCGTAATTATCCCGGAAAATTGCATGGTTTCTGCAGGACAGCAATGAACAAATTATTTGCATAGAAAGTCGAAAGGTAACACTAAATACTTAGTAGGGTGTTCTGAACCGTGTTTAAAGATGATTTACTTTTATGTAAATCATTGTTTACCTACATGTAGATGAGCTGTAGAATCGCCCGCGTTGCGACACGACTTAGCCGACAAATGAGCTGGCTAAGTATTATCTAAACGATTTTTCCTTAGAAGTTAGTACAATGCGGCGAGGAATGTTGCAAATATCGCTAGGTTCACAGACGCCTGTGGCCCGCGGCACGAGAGGTGGCGATAAACTGAATATATTATATATTTTTAAATTACTGACTACCTATAGATTTCTATTTCAATTGATAGTAAGTGCAGATAACGCTAAAGATATGGCTCACTGGTTCTATAATTCTCACTCTGATATTGAATGAAGTCGCTCTCCTCACTTCATCATATGGTGATTCAATCTGTCATCGTTTTTGGCTAGGGGATAATTGTCATTTAAGACAATTAAGGCACACAACGAGGGCTTGTTTTTAAAAACAAATTAAGGACGAGAAAAAGAAATACATACAAAAATGAGGATGACAGAGTTCAGCAAAATTTGTAGACACGTATTATGTTTTTCGTTAAAATAAATTCATAATACCTGATGAGTGACCGGTTTCAAACTAGTTTAATGGATTAGTAAATCTATACCACTTCCCACATTTCATGTTTATAATAATGTTGATCGTAAATATATTTAATAAGATTCTTATTTTTTTCAATCACCAAAATAACATTATGAAAATATTTTTGCCAAGAGCCTTGGTATTAGCATAAGAACGAATTAGCCTCGGTTATGGAAATTAAGGACATTTTTTATCAATTATTTTTTTACAATATATTACCTGACAAGGATATCAAAAACACATAAATTTTATTTCATTTCAAGAACACGTTTAATGAGAAGTTTTAGGAAATAGTCAAAGTTCTAAACCTAGGTAGGAAATCGACCACTACTGCTACAGGAACTATCATCTCAAACTATGTACTTTATAAAAAAAATGAAGTAGTTTGAGACAATTAATTAATTTACTGTACAACTTATTTGGTAGTCGTTTTATGCAAACACTTAATCTATAGTAAAAAGTAGGATCCTTGCATCCACTGAATTACGTTGTTTTCAAGAGTGAAGAATTCTGCTGGATTCCTGTCATATTTGGTAGCGTAGGTCATCATCATCATCATTTGGTAGGGTGGTCATCGTCCTTAACCACTCCACACCGCACTCGCACCCCGGTAGCTTCAGAGCGATCATATTCAGTCTTGAGCCTTTTGAGCTGGCATCAGTTCTCACTGGGAAACTCAAATCCTAGCGGCTTCAGGATTGGATTCAAGACAGTAATTATCTAAAATAAAGCTTACAAGACTAAAAGCTTGTATCTTGGCCCCCGCCACTAAGCCATGTGTACGCGTGTCAACGCGCGTACAATGCGAGATGGAGCAGCCGATACTTTTGTAAACGTTTTGTTTGGCCAGCTGTACGTACAGTCGGCTGCACAGGTGATGAATTGCCCCAAACACTGGTGCTTCAACAAAGGCACAAACTTTGTTCTGTGTCGTAACCTGCTCCGGTTTTCTATGGATGCAATCGCTATATCTGACCCTGTTAGGTCAGTTAGGAAATGGGAAACAATAAAACTAAAGCTACATGTGAACTTTTTAATAACGTGATACTGGCAATGACCTTGGGTTGTTATCTCGATGTGATTAAAGTGGATTATGAAAATGGCCTTAAGACTACGCAGTGGTTTGACCTATGGCCTCTCAAAGGGGGTCGAGCGTTTAAGTCTGGGTTTGCACCTCTGAAACTCTTCAAATTAAGTACTTTTAAAATTTATCATGAGCTTTTTGGTGGAAGAAAATGATACAACCTGCACACCAGTGACACAATCCAGTGTAGAAAGGACGACTGTAGGAGAGTGATCAAAATTTGGGCAACCCGACGGCAATAGAGGTGTTACGGGGCCAAGCCACTGCTGCAGAAACCAGTCATGCGAAGCTACATCATCATCATATCAGCCATAGGACGTCCATTGTTAGACACAGGCTCCCCGTATAGGTCTCGTTGCTTAGGTTGGAAGCGGTCTGCATCCACACCCCCCCCCCGCGGCTTCAATAGTGCCAAAGTTACACTTAGCCTAAAATCCAAGTGATCTAAAAAGTACCATGCAGGTTGACACCTGTAACGGTTCCTGTACTAAATAGAGCCATGTGTATCGTAGACAAGCTGTTATAAAATTTTTGACGTACTAAAACATTAGTCAACCATAATTAAATAATTTTGAAATACGTACATCTGCTGGGCAAAAGCCACGAATACTGTTGACCTCCACATCTTCGTATCTAGAACTTTATTCGCTCATTTCTGTGTCCAGGTCATCTCGCCAATTTTTTTTAAGATGCAACTTTACCAGTTTTAAGGCAAGAACAATTTAATTTGCCAAAATGTTCACTACAAGATCTTGACAATTGTATGATCTGAAACGTTTAAATCAAATGTTCAAATCCTTAGTATATGAGCACGCTTATACATTAGCAATTTCACAACAAAAATCTGTTAAAATTATTTTTTCAAACTTACGTAAAAGTTAAACGCGCAAGTTGTCAATCCCCGCAGATTTGTAGATAATATATAGTAAAATAATACACATGTGGCTAGCATTAACCTTTCTCTGTTCAGCTGACGATTGTACTAGAACCAGCCCAACTAGCACCCACAGTAGAACCCTTTCATAATAAACGTAATAGACCTACTCATGGATATTTAAGGAAAGCGTAGTGTTGTTTTGTGTGCAAAGGTACCGCAATGAGTAAACAGATGGTACATTGTAAATGGCGTAAGACGAGGAGCTGTTGTGAAATAGTGATTGGCAGCAAGTGTTTTAGGTACCTATTCAATGGTTACTAGCTTTACGAATTGACACTTTCTTATCTGTTATTTCTTTTTAAAGTTTGTTTTCTAATGTAGAGCGTAGAAAATCTGTATTATTGGCTCTGTGCACGACATCAGCGCCACCTAGCGTCCGCAAGTTGGTCGGCTCTGAGGTTCTGACGTTTTGAAATTTTATTGCGACAAAAATCAAACCTATTACGTATTCATTTATAATACACACAAACATTTATAATACAGACAAAGGGCAGTGAATTCATTTTTGGTCATTAAAATTAAATGAGGTATGTTGGCATGTTTAGTCGTACTTTTATTGTAAAACAAAAAGATGAGGAATTAAGAACAAAACAGGGAATGTGTTCAATAATTAGAGGACAAACATCTGTTACTAAAATTAGGCAGTTAAGTCTACACAAATTGCTTTGTTAATGACAGATTCATATGAGTATGACAGATGACAGAACCTACATTATTTCTACTTTTGGCCACTATTAGCGCTGCGATAGATTTCATTACCCCCACCTAGTACTTCGCACCCAGCGAATACAGGGTATCCTAAAATTCAGAATATTTCAGAAGGCTATATACGTATTGTTTTGGTTCATTAGTCCAACATCATGTTGAATGGTTGAGCTCTAAACGCGTCAGTGCAGTGTGGTGGTGGTGATGGTTCGGTTTGAGTGATTTGTGTGTTCTTACAGTGTAGAGGTGGAGGAACTGCATGAATACACATTTGTTGCATGAATAAGCTATTGTAAGTTCACGGGTTAGCAAAGTAATTATTTATAAGTAGTTAATTTATATGGACCTCTATGATTAAATCGTGAGAGTTGCGGGCAACCGGTGGATAAAAGTGAAGTTGTTCATTGTGGCGTTCTAAAGGGGAGGTCTTTGTTCAGCTGTAATCTTCCGGCTGATGATAATGTATGGACCTCTGTAAAGTAACGCCTGATTTAATAAATTATCCTACTCATATTATAAATGTTAAAGTTTGTTAGTGAATGAGTGATTATGTATGTTACTCCTTCGAGCTGAAACGGCTGGCGGGATTTAGATGAAATTTGGTATGTAGGTAGCTGGACATCTGGAATAACACATAGGCTACTTTTTATCCCGATATTCCCACGGGATAGGGATAAAATCTTGTAATAACAACATTTGGGCTTAGAGTCATTAAATTTGGTATGTAGGTAGCTGCACGTCTGGAATAACACATAGGCTACTTAGAGTCATGAAATTTTACATGATTGTTTTTAATGTAATGTCCATGAAAACCATTATTTATTTTCCGGGAATTCCCACGGGAAATTTTGAAAAATCCCGAAATTTCAATTCAGCTGCTGGATCTAATGATTTACGTGTGCAAAGCCGCGGGTAAACACTTGTTTAAAATATTAATCAACAAACCACTAGGTTACCACGACATGCTTCTTTAACCCCTATAAATAAAGGTGCTGCGAAATCTTTGCACAAGTGACGACAAGAAATCAAATTGATTGAAGACATTAGTTGATGAAAGTCTCTGACCTCTGCACAGTGGTGCATATGGCCGTTTGCTTCGACATAATTACGTAAAATAAAAATAAAACACTGGTGCGAGTAGGTCTCGCTCGCGTGTATTTAGAGGTCCCTGGTCAATTTTTTAGGTATATGCGCTTTAAATGATCGTATCTATAAAAATCATGTGTTAGAGAGCCATGCTGCGAAGCGTAATGTACGCAGTGTGGAGTGATTATATACTGGCTAAAATCAATTTCGAAACTACAAATTAAGAGGATCCTAAATTTAATATTCAATTTAATTTTTTTTTTATTATTTGCCTTAGCAGCAATAGTAAAGAAATACAAGATGTTATATAAAGTTTAGCTGCCTATGTATTATGGTTACAGAGATACAACCCTGTTACTGATAGACTATGGAACTTTAATGTTACCGCTGGAAAACCTTTTTTTATAAATTAATAACTTGATTTTTTAGTGAAGCCTATTAGGTATATAGGAATAACCATACTTTAAGAAAATAAACTATCCACATAAAAACAAAAAAAACACACAGTGGTGTTGTTATATTTGTTTGTGATTAAAAACTAAGTCCTGTGGCAGGTGTTTCATAGCTGATGCAACGTTCCCAATACGTCTTGAAAAGGTCACCAAGAACATGTGATTCAAAGAAAGCAGCCTTGCATCTCATCCAGCCCAGGGCGATTAATTAATTGCGTCAATACGATCTCGACCTCATTTTGTAGGTAACTAGTGGTTGCCCGTGACTCTGCCCGCGTAGTGTTCGTTTATCGCTATCCCGCGGGAACTATACAATTTTAATAAATTATCCTATTACGGGACTCAAACTCTGTATGCCGAATTTCACCCAAATCGGTTCAGCGGTTTAGACGTGATGAACAAACAGACTTGCAAACTTTCGCATTTATAATATTCATTAGCTTTTGCCCGCGGCTTCGCCCGCGTGGAACTCGGTTATCGCACGCTGTCCCCTCGGGAATTGTGCATTTTTCCAGAATTAAAAGTAGCCTATGTCACTCTCTGGCCCTTAAACTATCTCTATGCCAAAAATCACGTCGATCCGTCGCTCCGTTTCGAAGTGAAAGACGTACAAACATACAAACACATAAACACAGACACTTTCGCATTTATAATATTAGTATGGATATAGTGGGAGGAAGACGGTGTGAAATTAAATTTAAGAATTTTGAGATTGTCCGTGATCTGGTGATTCGTCATTATGAAATGTTGGGTTTTGAGTTGCGAAATTTGGACGAAAGTTGTAGTTGGTGTAACCAGTCTTGGTCGACGTTGCTCAATAGGTGCATCCAAAATCAATCCCGACGAAATTTGAGGTAACAGTCTCTATAATTATCGTTATGTCATGTCAAAAAACATGTACCTACAGATGTAGTGAACAATGTTCTGCCGTTGTATTTAGTCGGAAAAGTTGTTATCTTGCTTTCTAAACTAGCTAACTGAACAAAAATACGATGGAAAAACATTATTCCACATAACATAGATTTTTAAAGCGAAAATTATTACTATTTTTTTATGAATGCTATAGCTTACTTACTTGACACATAATATGTGATAAATAAACATTAACTACTTGAATTACAATTAACTACTATGGAAAAGCTAGACTCGTTTCCGTTGTTTAGGATTTATTTTTCAATAGCTCTTAGACCCGAAATTGTTAAATGTATACTACATTATTATAATACCTTTAAAACGAAATAACTTGAGTGCTACCAGAAAACATGAGCAATGTGCAAATAATTAATTCGCATCAAAAGCACAAATATCGAAAACACCAAATAATAAATAAACAGCAAAATCTCTATCTACACTCACAAGCTTTAGCTAACCTTTTTATCATTTTATATTTCAGCATAGTTATTTTACTCATACAATTTTTACCTTGACCGTGGTGAATCTTTCCCATTATCATACGTCGAAGGCCTCCTTCACAATTATAATTATATCCCGTTCATTATTTATAAGTTAAGATGTGTCGTTAAGGCTTTAAAACTTAATCAACCTTGGCTAAGTAGGCTCCTGCGCAGGTCGTTAGCAACTTAGCGTAGGCTATTTTAATAGCTTGCAGCCATCTGCAGTATAGGGTTATGTTTATCACTATGCTGCCACTTTGTGCATTTGTCATTTTTTTTAATCCAGAGATAAAACCATTTCAATTCATAGTAAAATCAACGCGTAGCTCAGTGTGTAACATTATTTTATTTCCTCATATAAACTTACACAGTGGGTCGCTTGGCTTAAGACCAGTAGAGGATTTATAAAACATTTTATGAGTATTTTTTTTGGCCACTACAGGCTCTACTTTATTGAACATATTTCTGACACGAAATAGGATAAATTTCCACATGTCTTTTTGATTTGATACATTTTTCATAACTATCATTTTTAATTTTACAATTAAAGACTAAGCTTGTAATAAGAGATAGTAAGAGTGAAACCTGGTGCAAAATAACCCATTTAACCGTCTGCATCTTGGATTTACGAAACTATTTGCTGCTGATAAAGATGATTTTTAAACTACTATTATTTTGAGCATTATCTTGATTTGCTATAATATGACTTAAGATGTTTATTCAACTAAGCAGGATAATATTTTTGAATGGATCTTAAATTAGCATGAGGAAGTTCTCCTATATCTGACACATATCTGAAGTGCTAAGAGGTTGTAGTTTTTGTCTAACCATCTGCAAATAATCCGTAATGAATAACATGATCCTTGTTTCTTATGGACGTTATGTCATTTGAAGATTTGACGGTTCTGACGTAGGGGAAAAACGATGACAGCAAACGACGAAATGGTGGGGAATTCAAAAAAGCTCTAGTGTAGTGACTGCTTTAGCCAGTTGTTCCTTTTTTAGCGTCTTCTTTCTGTTATTTATCATTGATAAGTATTTCAATATGATTAAGTACTGTAATAGAATAGTATGAAATTATAATTTTTAAAATTTTTGCTTAACTTAACACGTGATGTGAAAAGTGAGTATGGGACTCTAAATAATATATGAAAGTAATAATATTACTTCAATTTTCGTAAGGCATTACGAAAATAATATAAATACTAAAATCACTTCAACTTAACGATATCATCGAATGTAATCGGATCATTTCCGACTTAGAGTCATAAGTTGAACTGTTCAATTGTTGTCATTTTTAACATGAAACTACCGTGAGACTCACTCATATTAAATGATACTGTACTACAAAAACTGTATTATAAAAAAAGAAGAACATATTCGTAATACTAATATAACGCTTAGTTTACGTATAGTAGCATACAAATAAATAATGTTTCTAAAGATTCTCACGTAAACCAAACAAAAACTAAACCAATATATGCATAGATCCGGAGTTTAGTTTTAACACGTCGACGTATCTTAGCAGCACTCATTAAACCATATAGCTCTTGTAGTCCCCGCTATAAAGATCAAAATCGAACGTTTTAAATGATAAAACATAATGCAAATATGTCTTTTTCAATGTCATCTTGTAACCAAAGTTGTACAAACACCTATATGTCAAAGGTTGATGGGACGGAAGAAAAATACGGATCTTCCTCAGTGGCAATTGAAACTTTATCTTTACTTGACTAACGTATACTTTTGAAGGATATTGAAGTGGTAGTTACGTCATATAGTGGTCGATTACTGTTAATTAAAAGGACACTTCTGTGTGTTTTAATCTTGACCTTAACTACATATTAGACTGAATATTGTAATTAGGTAAATAGGTAATTATATACGCAATAAGGATGAAAGTTACTTAGTTCTAGGTCTGTTTAAACTTTTGTTATGCAGCTCTCCGTGAAGGAGTAAATTTGCACTAAATATATGAAACATATTTAGCTCCATAAAAAAAATATGCTAGTGTTAAGCAAATTATGATTATATTTTTATCAATATTTTTGATGATTTGGGACTTATTTTTTGTTGTTTTAAATTTATTAATGTAAAAAGATAGATAGAGCCATAAACTCTTTGTTAACGCTTTGTACAAGAAACTTTGTAGAAACATAAACACTAATTCAATTCAAATTTAAAAAAAAACATTAATTGAATTTAATTATCAATTAATTATCCTACACTTGGATTACATAATAATAGGAAACGATTAACTATAATATTGAACACGTTTAACATGATTTTAAAAACGTTTTCTTACTGCACTTCTATAATCTTCTAGATATATTTTTGCTTAATTTTAGGCCTAGCCCTAGTGGTTTAAAGCTATACGTTCTTTGTCAGTCAGTAAATGACATTACTTTTTTCTAGATTCCTTCATAAAAGTACAAAGATATATAATATGCTTTTTTGGCCAAAAATAGCCACAAATGAAACTAAAACTAATAGCTCAAAGTGTGGTTAACAGTTGTCACCATGTATGGGGACTTATAAAATTGAAAGCACCACATGCGTAGCTGACTCTTCCTATGCCTATATATATTAAACATAAACAGAATCTAATCAAATGTTGACATTTAACAACATTTTCTATAAAGTTAAAGTGACCAACGGCCGACCCACACGGCTTACATCACCGCATCTGCTCAAATTTATTACGTCGAGCTCCTTACAAGGATATAGGATCAAGAAGAATGCGTCCAAGGCGAAAATGTCATGACCTTGGACTCAGTTTCATAAAATTTGGACGGAAGCTAAGCTTGTTTTCGAAAATCCGCTCATTTTTTTTCAATTTGAATAGATATTTTGTTAAAATTAAAATGCACACTAAAAGTCAACTCGAATTAAATTAAATAGGACAAATTTAATCAAATAAGTTTTATATTGTCCAGCGTTAGGTAAGCTAGTGATATTAGTTTTATGTTACGTAAATAACTTCCTATGCTCGTAATATTTTAACATTTAAACTGCACAAGCAATATATTACAATATTAGACGTCCGATATATTTATTTTGGATACTTGCGTATGTACTCGTTTTTAGAAATAAATAAATAAATAACCGGATTTTGCCGTAAACAGAACGTGTTTTGCTGACGAATTTATTTTTTTAATCTCAAATTGACCTTTTTATTTGTGTCTATTTTACGGAAACATTTGAAAAGCTTAATGTCATTCACCCTATCTTTAATTTATCACTGCTTTAATGACGTTATGGGCATTTCAAGTTGTCTGGACGCGGAGATATCGTTAAACAAGTTTGCTATTTATTATCTGCTACGTTAATATGATAATCGTCTGGTTAATCATTTGTTGTTGCTTTTAAAATGATAATGATAATTCTTTTTAAAATAAATGTTGCCAATTTATTAAAGTTACATCATACGTAAAAAAATCTAGTAGATAAATCCGTTATTCAAATCTCGATCATTTGTGTTTTTGAGAAAAAATATTATCAATTTCCGCCTTCTCAAATTCCCCACTGTGCAATTTTTTTTTATTAAATTGTTATACACTGAGCTGAAAAAATCTTGCATACTCGTATCCTGTACCTTGAAACAAACAACTCATTCTTGTATATTTATCTATTTATTTCGGGGATCTCGAAAACAAATTCTTCGCAGAAAAAGTCGCGGGCGAAGTCATTCCCTGTACTAAGAAGTGCAAAACTCGACCTTCGTTTGTTGCCGTCCCGCTGACGATTATGTCATTTAATACGCGAGTGAAAGGGACGGTGCGATACGAACTTCGATTTTCGAGATTCGTAGTAGCCCCTCTGATACGAGAACAATTTAATATTTTCTATGTAGGTACAGTCACCAGCACCAATATCTGACACAACAAGCGTGCATAAATATCTGATACGAGTCTATTTCTAGGGCCGGAAGGACGTGTCAGATATTTCTGCACGCTCCGCTGTGGCAGATATTAATACTAGTGACTGTACTAAATGACAGGGTCACGCCAGTTTAAAAAAGAAATAAAAAGTTCACCGTCAAATTTGTTTAAAAAGGGCGTTGATCTTGGAAAAACCGTACATTTCTGTGGTTTAGTTTCTAAAATAACATTAGTTACTATGTGAATACCTGATAGGAACTAACTTTATCTGTAAAATGTTATGAATCCCATGAATTTGGTCATAGAGTCAGTTTTATGACACAAGAACGAGCGCATAAGTGACCAATGCCCATCATTTGACATGCAAATATATTCTATATTTATCTATTTAATTGCCCTACAATATGCTCATTTGGTTTTTGCTTTGATGTTTTCGTTCGTCAGTCGTTGTCGTTAATATTTTAATTTTATTGTCGTCAGAGACGATCACATACCTAAGACGTTTGTATTACCAACTGAGGACCCCGTACATTGTATAAAAAGAAAATGTGACTAAATAAATATCATGGGACACTTGACACCAATTACCTGGTCCCAAACTATGCAAAGCTTGTACTATGGATACTAGGCAACGGATAAACATACTTATATAGATAAATACATACTTAAATACATATTAGACATCCAAGAACCGAGAACAAACATACGTATTATTCATACCAATATCTGCCCCGGCCGGGAATCGAACCCGGGACCTCAAGCTTCGTAGTCAGGTTCTCTAACCACTTGGCCATCCGGTCGTCAAAATAACTAAATGGATGCCAGTATTGCCAGTGGATGCAAGTGGCGAGTTGTCGTTCATTGTGGCGTTCTAAGGGGGAGGCCTTTGTTCAGCAGTGGACGTCTTCCGGCTGATGATGATGATGATGATGATAACTCAATATTTCCATAAACATTTATGGTTTTGCTTCTAGATCTTAGTCATATGAAATTGTTGTTTGATATTTGTTTTGAAAAAAATACTTTCTACCAAGTGCGCATTATTAGAAACATGACCTTTCCGAAAGCAACTCTAAATAAACACATAGTCCTCTTTGGGCTTTGCCGCAGTTAGGCAAGAGATGTAAAAGAGCCTTTTACTGTTTCTTATATAATGAATATTTATTTTTTTTAATTTATACCGAGCAAAATAATGGATCATCTTTCTTGCGACTTTACATATACCTGGGCATTTCTATCTACCGTTGTACCCTGAGTTTATCTCTCCGATTTCAACAAAATTTGGAAGGTAGACTCAGTCCATGATTCCGAGCTGGAAAAACAGGGTCTCCAGGTGTGTCCCCAAAATATTGTATGGATGTGTCCGTTTTGTTACGAAAATTATTAAGAAAAATGTGTAACAAAACGGACACATCCATACAATATTTTGGGGACAACGTTAGATAGAAATTCCCATATCTACCGTTGACACATGGACACCTATGGGAAGGAACCCGTTATAAGTGGCCGTCAGTGTAAATTAACTTGAATAACTGCAATGCTACGAATGCAATATAATTGATATTCTGACGTTGGATGAGCAAACATGTCTGATTGCGGCAACTTGTTGCTAAAACAATGTCCCAACGGATCATACCCCGTAATGCATCTTGTTCACATTATGTTCGCAAAAAGGGTCAGCGGTCAAGTTCAGATTCTGTCATAAATACACGCTGTTAAAATAGCAACGTGCTCTTGCATTACGTGGAACTTTAATACAAAGAATATAAGCATATAAAAGTTTATTTTATATAAGTTCTTATTTATACATACTAAAGACTACACGTTTTCATTTAACATTTTTTACACTTCCACTGAACGTAGATATAGTTTACTTTATCACGATCAATAATCACATTTCCTAAGATGTATCCCTGTAAAATTTAGATAATAATATGTAACCCATGTTATTTTTATTGTTTATCCAATTTATTTTGATTTTCTTACTTTAATAGTTAATTTGCATCACATTCTTCTTGGCAATGATGGTCTTTCCGAAAGCGCTGGTAGTATGAATAATGACACCTACAAAAGAGCCCCTTGCATTGCAGCTTACCAATAATACCAATTTCTTTGTAATAAACCCCTATAACATAACCTGGTTATAGATATAGAAGCACGTGCAAAACACCTTACAAGACTCGGATAATATCAACAAGCACCTAATAGGTCCGCCCGGATTGCTACCACCATCTTGCTCGTTAATCCTGCCGTGAAGCAGCAGTGCTTGCACTGTTGTGTTTCGGCGTGGAGAGTAAGACAGCCGGTGAAATTACTGGCACTTGAGGTATCCCATCTTAGGCCTCTAGGTTGGCAACGCATCTGCAGTCCCCCTGGTGTTGCAGGTGTCTATGGGTGGTGGTGATCTCTTACCATCAGGAGACCCACTTGCTCGTTCGCCATCCAATAGAATAAAAAAAAATAAAAAAAAAAAATAACAACTCTTCCAATAAATATCACTTTCAAATGGTAAAGCTTTTTTCCTGTAGACAAGTTACGTAGTGCGTGTACCTGCAGGTGTAGAAATAATTGCTGGCACTATCAAATCGTCAATCTATAAACCGCAAATCTAGAAAGGTTAGATTAACCGTCAATCATTCTTGACGCAGAATGATGAGTTTATTACCATTAGGATTGGCGAAAAAACTAACGTGGATTTAATAGTGTGCATTTTATGAAGACATTTGGACTACATGTGACCTCTTTACAATCCAATAACATTGATAAAAACGATTAGGTATGTTAGATGGAAGTGGGGGCCACTAGTTATGTAGCTAAAATTTTATAGCATTAAAATTCATACTAATGTGCTATAAATTTATAAACATGGAAATAATCACATATTATAATAACAATACCAAATAATCACAAATAATAATAAGTTTAAAAGCTATTTACCTAGGCATTTTCATCCTTGATTCCCTAAAGCGACGGAAGACCACATCTTCTGGCCAAAAGACGGAGTGCGGAAACATCTGCTGGTGCTTAGCCGGCACTTGGAGTCTAAAAGACTGAGATTATCAGTGGTCTGCCTCCGTAGGATCTTTGAGTTCTTTGGTCGCATAGCTAAGAAAAAGAAAGAGAAAAGGAGCTAAAAGAGTGCTGGACAGATCAGATCCGCGGTAACTTAAATACAAACATCCACGAAGCCATACACGCTGCCAAAGACCGTGTCAAGTAAAAAGCGATTATCCGGAAGATGATTCATGAAGGTCACCACCTTCAGTAATGAGGATTACCACACAGGGGGGATGATAGGATGACCTGGTAAAGATCGCAGGAATTCGATGTATGCGGACGGTGCAGGATCGGTCATAGTGGTGTTCTTGAAGGGAAATCTGTGTCCAGCAGCAGATGTCTTGAGGCTGATGGTTATGATGTTGGGAAAATAAAAAATAAAGGTGATTGTTTTGTTGTAGGTGAACTTGTCAACACTAAAAAAAATAAGGTTAATATCGAGGCTTTTCAGAGGTAACAGCGGGCCATGATAACTTTCAAGCGTCTATGCAAAGGTTCTCACGGCAACTTTAAATAGTAGATTATTATCGTGGCCTGGAAGTAGGCAACTGCTGGCTGAGTATGAGTATTAAACGGACGAGCTTGCGACTTTATTATTGTCGAGCTAGCGCGCCTGCAATCTTTTTGACTTTTTTTTTTCGCTGACCATAAACTATGCACTTCACCTTCTGATATGTAAAGAATAATGTCAACTTTTACGGACATTTTTGAGAAAAATATTTTAATGTAAATACTAAACTAACACAAGTAAGTAATTACACGTAAGCTAACCGATCACCAGTCATTTACTACAACTGTCAGCGCAGTGACAGCGTCGCCGGCGTAGGCGCAGACGATCTTGATATGGCGGCGATGCGGTATGCATCTCAATGCATAAACACTATCTGTAGAATTAAAGAGTTTGTTTTGTAAATAATAAATACTTAAGTTATTATCGGACTCAGACTTACTTGGTGACTCGATATCGTCACAGATCATAGTAAAAAAAAAACCGGCCAAGAGCGTGTCGTACACGCCCAGGATACGGTTCCATAGCCATTACGAAAAATCAAATAATATTCTTCTAAGGATTTCGTATTGTGTACTGAATCTTCCAAGTTTAGGAATATTTTATACCTTAGGCTGCTATTTACTCTGTAACTACTAATAATCTCAAGCAATCTTAGCCACTATAGTTTTTCTTGTAAATTTTATATATTTACTACCATTCAGATTTTTTTCAAATTTTTCCACTTAACAGTTTAGATTTTAGAGGGAGGGGGGGGAGCGCTCGATTTCAATGAAAATTTGCACTTTAAAGTTGAATATTTCGCAAAAAGATCACTGAATAGAAGCATTGTCTTAGCAACCCCCCAATGGTTTTAAAAGACCTATCCAACGATACCCCACAATATAGGGTTAGTCGAGAAAAAAAATCACCCCCACTTTACGTCTATGGGAGCTACCCTAAAAATTTTTTTTACTTTTTTTTATTGTACCATTTTGTCGGCGTGACTGTTATGTATATTCATGTCAAATTACAGCTTTCTAGTACTAACGGTCTCTGAGCTTACCCGCGGACGACATACGGACAGACATGGCGAAACTATAAGGGTACCTAGTTGACTACGGAACCCTAAAAACACTGCCAAAAATCCACGTCACTCTCACGTGCAAGATGAAGAGGTCAAAGAATACAGTTTATTCGATTAATACATATATTGTGATCCAGACAGCCAGAAAGTACGAGTAGACAAAAAATCGTGGCAATACGATGAAAAGGAACCAAACCCAAAACAATAAATATTATCAAAGCATGTAGGCGGCTAAATTATGTGTTAAGTAATCTAAAATTAATAAACAAGCCATAATAACGCCTCTTCATTTTAAAAAGCGGTAAAAAATGGATCCATCACAATCTCTTTAACGTTTGTCATAACTGAAGTCAAGGGCGAGACCGGTTATCGACAGATTTACTGTAATTTGTATGCAAGTTTATTTGAATTCGAAATACATGCGAAAGTCGGATGGGGAAATACCGCGAAATAGGTAGTCATCAAAATTTCCATATTTGGGGTTACATCTCTCGACATCTGTGGGTTTTAGTTAGCCGAAGCTTCGTAATATTTTCCTAGGACGAAATATATTCTACTTATTCTTCTCGACGAAGCCGTGGTAGCAGAGTGGTTTGTCTCACACCTCTGAGTTTTTCGATATTCATGTGCAAAATTACATTTCATATTTACCACAGTGAAGGAAAACATCGTGAGGAAGCCTGCACAAACCTGCGAAGCATTTTAATAGTGTGTGTGAAGTTCCCAATCCGCACTGGGCCCGCGTGGGGACTACGGATCATCCCTTCTCATTCCGAGAGGAGGCCTGTGCCCAGCAGTGGGACGTATATAGGCTGGAATGATGATGATGATTCTTCTAGATGAAATATAGGTAGGTACCTACTACTACTAATCCTAGCGCCCTAGCGATCGAGATTTCGTGATTTTACTCTGATCCCGTGTGAATATCGGAGAACCTACCAAATTTTACCCAAATCTGTCCAGCCGCTTTAACGTGAGGAAGTAACAGACATACACACACACACACACACACACACACACACACACACACACTTTCGAATTTACAATATTAGTAGGAAAATGAAATAGAAACTATCCGGAGACATTAGCTACTTATTTTATTTACTCTGTGGGTAGATATGAAACCCCATCCAACCCTCTCTTCCCCGTAATACGCTCCATGGAGTTGGGGTCGTGTATGCAGGGTTTTTAGCACTGTACCATCAGCCAAATATGTGGTCTACCACCCTAAAGTTGATAATCGCTTGAATGTCATAAAACAATAATGCCAATAGACGTGTCTGTCAACTTGAAAGTTGACTTTAGCGACATATTCGTTGGATAGGAATTTGCTTAAAAATTGATAGACCACTTATTTGGCTGATGGTACACCTTCATCTCCCATAAAAAACTCATATAAAATTTAAAAACTAAAGCAAGTAAACCTATTCTTTGAATCTTAAGGCGACACAGCTCAAAAAAAGTCTGATTACCGTGTCACCATTGCGCATTGCGGGGAAAAGCGGCATGGTAATTAGGCTTGCCACACAGATGAATGAGACGACCGAATCCTTAGTAGGTATATTTAGGTATGCGAATATTCGGAGCCGGACCTGGGGCGTTCACCGGAGCGAGGTCGCGCGTGTAATATGTCAAGGACGTCTCAGCAGGGCTACTACGAAACTCATAACTCGAAATTCGTATCGTACCGTCTCTCTCGCTCTCATATTAAATAGTATAAGTGTCAGAGGGACCGCACGACACGAACTTCAAGTTTCGAGTTTCGTAGTAGCCCTGCTGGATGGATGTCCCGCGCTCTGATGAATCCGCCAGTCTGCGATCTCCAAATTTATTACAATTCGAAATCACTACAATCAAACTATTTTGTTAAAGTCGTTCAATATCGGAACAGTACGAGTAGATCGGTTTTTGGAAAGCGAAGAAAATCGACGAGTCCCGAGTGACACATTACTTTTCATCAGTATAAATAAGTTATCAATAAGGCGATCAAAGGCATTGAAATTAAAGAATTTAACACGATTATCTGGAAATTCCCGAATCAAACCAGAATTTTCTGAAAAAATAATTATTTATTTCTGTTTATATTAATCAAATATCTGCGAATCAATACAGTAGAGTGTGTGAAGTTCTCAATTCACACTAGGCCCGCAAGGAAACTACAGCCCAAACCTCTCAACCTAAGAGGAGGCCTGTACGATAATTATGTAAACGACTATCAGAGATGATGATGTCAAGTCAAAAAAGATGATAATAACACTAAAGTGTGCAAATTGCAACTGTTGATCCAATTTTGCGATCCTCGCATACTTCAAATTGAGAAAATGACGTAATAAAAATCAGAACTCATAAATCTAACCTGTAAGATATGGGTTTTACCTCCGACGTTTCGCATTTAAATGCTAATAAAGATTTTTTTGCATTATCACGGACTTTCTGGGAGTCGACAAACTGGTTAATCTTTCCTAATTTATGTGACGAATAAAAAATAATTAAGAATAACTAATTAAATTCCTTTATTAGCAGCTGTGTATTTAAATTGGTGTCTGATACACGTTATTTGTAATTATTTAATGAAGCTTATAATATCAAATATTGTTTCTAAATCAGAATTTGATACCGAAAATCTAAACAGTCAATAGGTATCGACTGAATTATAATCGACATCTTTAAAATTGATAATATTGTGTTTAAAAGATTATAAAACTTATTCAAATTAAATGTCATTTTTATAATACATTTTAAATGCCGAATACGAAAAATATTATGTCTTACTAACTGTTGCCCGCAACTTTATCTGTGAACTGCGGAAACTGCACTTTTGTCACTTAAAAACTACGAATATCAATTATTATTGACAGTACAGTCTACCTATAAGATAAACTTTGACAAGAAAATATCACTTGACATGAGAAAATCACTAAGTATGATAAACAGGATGCATTGCCGAGCAATGACATTCCAGTGCTTGCAATAGTTTGCATAAACACAATAGTTTATTATTGTACCCTTCGCAACCAGTATAATAAATCCATTTATTTAAGTAAGATTTATCGTAACCTGAACTTCAAAGTGTGCTTAAAATCAATTTCTTAAACCGTCGAAAACCCGTGGCTATTGAACCATTATAGTTATGGCGGTTGAATTTAATATATATCTACTTAGATAAGTCACTGTCTATCCAAAATAAACATTCATTCACGTTTTTACCTACGAAGAACACTCGCGTCCAAAATTATACAAATACATTTATTCTATTCCAAAATGTAATCTGTGTAGACATAGACGTTGGTGTATTAGAGCTTTACATGCATATACGAGTAGCCCAAATGTTATTAGCCCAATGATTAATTTTGAGATCCAGTTATCTATCCAGCTGATTTAGGATGAAAGAGAATCACAAAACACACAACACACAGGTATAAAACTTACTATTTACATATAAATAATTAGTATTATATTGTACACACGACGTTTAGTTGTGTCAATAAACACATTGTTCCGCCGGATACAATTGAAATTAATAAATATAAATTCCGTACTTGAATTAACTGGAAAACTAGCACTTTGCACGTAAGCTTTGACATAATCTTGTAAATAAATTATACATCCGAAGTGCCTCATTATTGTAACAAAAGACAGCTATAATTTTGTATTGAGCAATATTACTGAGAGGGCATCTTGACCTGCACCATCTTAACATTGCTTACAGTAAGAGAACATAATTTTTCTGTGAAACGAAACTGATCCTTATTACATTTAAGTAAAGCTACTGATTATAAGTGGATTTCTTTGTAAAGGTAATCTTAAGTTGGTTATCGCAAAGGCATCGACCAGAACCAAAAGCAGACGTGGCGACATATGAGGACAATGAAATTGTCCTTAAAATGAGAAAAAAATTGACGATCGTCATTAAAGTAACGATAACTGTGCCCTCGCGATTTAAGTACCCACTTAAATAGCTTGTACCAAATTAATTTAAAATTAAGTAAATAAATAATGTAAATGCTACTTATTGAAGAAGTCTTAGTGCAAAAGAAGGATAATTTTTAACCCCCGACAAAAAGGAGGGCGTTATAAGTTTGACGCCAATTTCTGTCTGTCTGTCTAAGGCATCGTAGCTTTGAAACAGATAGACTGATTTTGATGTTTTTTTTTACGTAAAAGCGAGTTCCCTTGCGGTGATTCATAGCTATGTTAAAATCGGTTCAGTTGTTTTGAAATATTAAACTTTGAAATGACAATGTCGGAAGTTTTCAACTGTTCTACGTTGGTTATGTTAGTTATTTTAATTATACTGACCAATTTTTGACTTAAGTCTCATCTTATGAGTGCAGATGTATGAGGTCGAAGATATTGTAACTATCTTTTATTTAATGCGCGGTTTTTCGCTGACTATTCAAAATCAAAATCATGAATCAAAACATTTATTCCGTGAGTATACCGCAAATGGCTCCTTTATATTACCAGCTTCTGACAACATTTTTAGACCATTATTGCACAGAAGTCACTTTTTTCCAATCATCCCACCCCAGCCTATTTACGTCTCTCTGGCACAAGGCTACTTTATAATAATATTATATTATCAATAGGATTCATAATGTAGGTTCCAAGATTGAACCTACATTCCTAATGGAGGCTTCTTTGACCTTTGCAATGTAAACAATTTCATGGTCTGCAAGCTGCTGTATAATGACCTAGGTTTCGACAGACGCAATGTGTACAAGAAGAAGATCAAATTTTGCGTCATTATCCATATCCATACTAATATTATAAATGCGAAAGTGTGTGTGTTTGTATGTTTGTGTGTTTGTGTGTATGTTTGTCCCTCTTTAACGCCGAAACGGAGCCACGGATCGACGTGATTTTTGGCATAGAGATAGTTTATGGGCCATCAGTAATCTGGAGATGCTGCAGAAACTGCCCAAGTGTGTTTCAGCAGAGCTACTACGAAACTCAAAACTCGAAGTTCGTGTCGTGCGGTCCCTCTGACACTTATACTATTTAATACGAGAGCGAGAGGGCGGGTACGATACGAACTTCGAGTTTCGTAGTAGCCCTGCAGGCCATGCGCGTGCATGATTCCGTGCCAACGCTGCGAAAACGCGCCAAGCGCGTGTCGGGCGCAAAGTGTATGGTTACCTACCAATATTTACATACATTTTTAAACTAGTTTGCTCATGTCGGTCGGAACGCGAAACAAACTGACGAGTCGTCATTATGTTGAAAACCGTCCAGGCTACAGAAAGGACCAAAGATAGACAATAGATGTGTGTACATACATACAATACACTTGAAAAAAAATACCCTCTTTCGGGCCGTCGGGTAAAAAGATGAACAAAGCTCGATCGCCCAAGTATTTGAAGTCATCATACATACCGATTATCTCGGCTAGAGCCGGTACTTCGAATTGGTGTCAAGAGGCTCTTATTTCAATCAACTAATTACTCGTCTTGACACTAGTGTCAACAGCTGTCAAATTGCAAAATGAAAATCACCTATTGTGTCTCTCAGGCGGTTGGAATTTGATACATATAAGTGTAAGAGCAATGGCTAAGTACGAGTCTGAATCCCACAGGGATTATGTCCAAATGTTTTGGATTCTTACCATACTTATAGGTTTTTTATTTACTGCAATTTATATGGAAACATTTTTATAACTGTGACGTTGATTGAGTATTTGATATTAATATCAGCTCCATACCTCACACGTTACTGAGGAATTACTACAAAATTCGAAAATCAATGTTCGTATCGTGCCGTCCCGCTAACACTTATCTATCTAATATATATCTTATACATATTAAATATAATGACCCGGATAACTCACGTCTTAAATCGAGTTTAGCTCGACATGTTTCGGGCTACGGATTAGCCCGAAACATGTCGAGCTCGATTTAAGACGTAAGTTATCCGGGTCATTATATTTAATAGAGTGAGTCTCACGGTAGTTTCATGTATATCTTATACCTTTAAACGAGCAATTCTTGTATATATTATAAATATATTTCGGGAACTCGAAAATGGCTTCAACGATTTCGATGAAATTTGGTATGTAGGGGTTTTCGGGGTGAAAAATCGATCTAGCTTGGTCTTATCTCTGAGAGAACGATTGTTACCAAGTTTTAGCCCGAGCAAAGCCGGTCGCCCAGGTACTAGTATTTAATACAAGAGTGAGAGGGACGATGCGACACGAACTTCGAGTTAAGAAACAGGTCATGACTTGACAGACGGACAACAAAGTGATCCTTATAAGGGTTCAGTTTTTTCCTTTTGAGGTACGGAACCCTAAAAATAATAAATAAACACACATTTTGAAATGAATCCGATCAATTTTTAGCAAATGTATAGGTTAACTTTCAGTTAGCCCTGTTTGCGTCAAAAAAATTGTTCAAAATGTAGCTTTGATGCGGTATATTTGAAAGACATAGGTCAATGGTCAATATAATTATTACATTACGTATGGTCAATGATTTTAATTCATGAGCCGCCATGGAAACTTTTCAAAGGAAAGGTCATTACGATTTATGGCATTTGACTATATTGTATATGTTTTATAAATTAAAACTACACAATAGCTGTTATCGAATAGAAAAACTTTTTAAGCTACCTTTACAAATAACAAAGTTATAAAGGTTTGAAATTCACGATTAGACAGAGAAAGACATACTGGCATGTGACGTTACTTGCTGCATAGAGAAAAGCGTTTAAGAAAGAGACAGGTATATAGATTTTTCAAAAAATCACTATAAATCCAATTCTCAACCGATTTAAATTTTCTCTTCGCTAAACACTATCTGTATATATTATTAAGATATGGCAGAATCAGGAGTTCTCAAATACCGTATTAATGCGATGTCACTATGACGTTTACTATGTAATGGTTCCATGGTGGCCAATGAATTGAACTCCTTGACCGTACATACGATAATGTTAATAAAAGTTTTAATTTACGGATGGCAAACATTTGACACAAACCTTAGTACCTGTATTATCACATCGCGCAAAGCCAAACCTACAACGAGTCGCTTCTAAATATTTAAAACGATGTATTACGTAATCGAACCTGACCCCTTTCCAACGCAACTTAACGTTAGATAAAAAGCGAAAACTCTTTCTTTACAATCCTTTACAACTGTTTACAATTGTTTTACAATTGTTTACAACTGTGTGACGGATTGTCGTGCCACGGTTGCCTCATTGTGTCGGTGTGCGTTTGGACTATATCCGTACTTATACTTTGTCCTATTGTGATATAATGAGAGTATTTCTGACAGGTAAAATATGGCTAGAGGGCGTTAATATCGCTAAGTCCGTTTGAAATTACAGTAGTTATAAATTAAATCTGTCAAAAATTACAAAGTTCACCAAAGGACCTCAGGATCAGCAACTAGCCTCTCTCGGAAAGTCTCATTGATTTATTTAAATATCAATAGATGAAGGCTGGTAGTGGTGAAGAAGATATTAGGAGGTAAGGGTAATAGTTTTTAACAACCTGTTTTTCATGGAAACTGATTTCCTGATTTTTTTCGCACGCCGTGTATTGATACTCGTGGAATCAGGCGTGTAAATTGTTTTTTTTTATACGTGAGTGGGTGCAAGTCAACGGCCAAGTCACACAACATTAACTATAATAATAATAAAGAAATCGCAGTAAGGAACCTTAGACTTGGCACGACTTTGTCTAGATTTCATTACTTTTAAGAGATAAACAAGCAGCTCCATCGAGACTTGGCTAGTTTTTAACAGAATGTTTTTGGTGGATTTCACTTCTTTTGTAGAAACGTGGGCTTATTACTTATTATCAAATGAAGCGGCCCACCAAGTTGAATATTTTTTGTAATGGCGGGCTTTTTTGATCTCTAATAGTTTGGTTGAACTCTTGTTTTCTAATCAGGGTCACCATGTACTGCAGAAATAATTAGTGTATTTACTGTCTAACATTTAATGTGCTAGAAAAACAAATATAAAAAAACCGGCCAAGAGCGTGTCGGACACGCCCAAAATATTCCGTAGCCATTACGAAAAAATTACGTAATATTTTCTAATGATTTTCGTATTTTATACGGAATTTCCAAGTTTAGGTATATTTTATACCTTAGGCTGCTATTACTCATAAACTACTAATAATTCTCAAGAAAACTTTTATAGTTTTCACTGAAATTGATATACTTAATCCTAATTTTTTTTCAAATTTTTCCACCCACCGGTTTTTATTTTTTGCGGGGGGGACGCTCGATTTTTAATGAAAATTTGCACTTTGTTATTTGCAAGTTGAATATTTCGCCAAAAAATCACTGAATCGAAAAATCGTTTTAGCAACCTAAAAGACCTATCCAACGGTACTCCACACTATAGGGTTGGATGAGAAAAAAAAATCACCCCCACTTTACGTCTATGGAGTACCCTAAAAAAAATTTTTTTAATTTTTAATTGTACCATTTGGTCGGCATAGTTTACTTATATATCCGTGCAAAATTACAGCTTTCTAGCATTGAGCAAAGCCGCGGGACGGACAACAGACAGACAGACATGGCGAAACTATAAGGGTTCCGTTTTTGCCATTTTGGCTCCGGAACCGTAAAAACACTCTTGTTGGCAGAAATACATTTATGTGTATGTATTTATGTGTGATGTTGTATTATATTTAAAAACCCGGATTTTGAATCCCATGGAAAAAATGTAAACAAAGTTTCGTCATTGTCAAAGTGACATTTCAGGGGATCTCAAGGTACGGGGCAGCTAGAATACTATATAAAGTTATGTTGTTACCATGTTTTTCTCTATGTCCGATAAAAAGCCAACTACGGGAGACAAGTTATAAGTCGTCCTTTGACTGAGGAGTCCATTCTTTCATACAACAATGAACGAAAAATAACGGAAAACGTAACAATGAACAATTTAACTACAATAAAACATAACAATAATGTCAACAATAATAAAATAACAGAACAAGAGTCACTGGAAAACGATTACGAATTCAGTCTCGAATGTTAGTGCATTGAGTGACGTCTCGCGTCAAGCGGCCCACAGCTTAAAAACCCGGGTGTAATACCAGGATAATAAATAAATTATGCATACGAAAACAGCATTCGCTTTGTAAATTAATACAATCAAAGTGTAAATGCTAAAATAAAGATTTCCATCAATAAATTAAAATATTTTATCTTGATTATCTAATACAGTTTTTTAGTGGGAAGTCGATTTCTGACAAATGTGGAAACAATAAATATCTTGAATTCTGCAAATATTTTTCGATAACGGCAACACCTTTGTTTACATTTTTTACGTGGGATTAAAAATCCGAGTAGTCAATGAATCTAACATTCGGTTAACGTTGTAGACAAATTACGTTACCGATGACCTCACGAACGACTGGCGCCCGCGAGAAAAGCACAACAATAGCGTGACAAACTGACAGACAATTAGTAAGCTATAAATCAGTCGCGTGCGCATATTTGCATAAACAACAATGCGCGTACGATGCTGCGGCTTAGGTCAGATCTAAACTCAATTTCAATAGAATCTGACAATCCTGTAGACACTTTCAGATTGCCTAGGTCTTGGTGGTGTGACTATTATTCTCTTTTGATTCCTTTTAGATTATAATAACATCAACAGGGACATACATAATTGAGTGTGCCCACGTTAGGGTGTCTTAAATGTTTAGAAAATTGACAGATTTACACTATCGGAATTAGTAAATTAGGAATAAAATATTTCGGAGTGTTTGGGTGTTTCCTCCTGTGATAATATAATAGTCTGTCTTACTTGCTTTTAATATAGCTTTTTATTAGTTTACACTCACGTTGTTTTGAAGTAATATTTACCAAATCAATACGATCGAATTAACCTTCTCTAGTCAATGTATATCATTCCCGGGATGTTGAATACCAAACTCGGAAACTCTACATACTAAAATATCATTCTTTCTCGCTGGTTTGGTGTGGAAGAGTAACAAAGACAGATACACACACTCTCACAAAATTTGTTTTTATTTTCTAGAAGGATGTACGGAAAGATCTGCTGTCAAAAAAGAAGATTTTCTGTCTAACAACGATGCAATTTCTTTTCCAATACTTAATCAATAAATCAGACGATGGACAATTCATAAATACACAACAACAAAAAAATATTACATCAAACTATTAATCAATTCTAATAAACTATCGGCATTGTATTCTTTTTGTACCAAACATAGCTATTTTCCTTCAATTATGAACCATAAAGCAAAGCAGTAGAGTCATCAGAATTCAAGAGCCCACGTGCGCCCACGCATAATTACTGCTTACAAATTCGACTCGCGTTGTTTTGTAATAGTTATAATTGCTGCTCAGGGAGCTGAGAGATATGTGACGGATAGATTGAGATTGTCAGGCTTGCTTTACAATGGAACATTGCGGAAAAAACTAGCAAATGCCTCACGCACCGAAGATTTTGTACAAATTTAAATGTGTCTCTAAATAATGCACAATTGGTGGTAAGTATAAAATAATCATTATTATAAGTAGTGTGGGGTTATTATATAATCTGTTGCTTGGGACCCCTTTAATATTTTATTTCATTTTATACTTATTTTTTTCTGTCGTTTGTTTGATGTTTAAATTTCAGCTCTACATGTGTTACAATTCTTGAGATAGAGCCCTGTTACGGACAAGAAGAAATATGGAGTAGTTTTATACCGGGTGTGGCCTATAACACGAGCAAATTTAATAATTAAAACATAGATCGCACTCGTCAAACTGAACAACATTAAGGCGCGGCCGTATGCAAGTTGCTTGATGGGCCAATCAACTATTTTACCGACACTTTGGGCGTCTCCTGCGTTACCAAAATTGTCTCTGGGGTTACCAAAAAATCGTACTTCCAACAAGATATTTCACGGTTTAATAGGTTGAACTTACGTAGGATGGCATGTATTCATGTACACCATCTATTAAATTACAGAAAAAACATGTTTACTAACAAAAATCTGCATTGTTTGAAAAATGTCGCGGACAGATTAGTGTCGGTAAAAAGTTGATTGTCCCTGATGCTCGTTTCCAGCGTCAAATCTGGTCACGTGGCATATAGCGATAAAGCTGAAAATATTGAGCTTTATCGCTGCCTTATACTATCTATGTTTTTTAATTTGCTCGCGTTACAAGCTACACCCGGTATATGAAATATTCTTTAACTTAATACTTCTTTTGAATTCGATTACAACTTTCAATTTTAACAACTTAAAAAAATGTTGAATAAAAATGATTATGCAGCCATTAAACATTCCGTAACTGATCTCGCGGCATTTCATACAAACTTAATTAATACGCGACATGAAATATTGTTGCCTGAATAAAGACTTCGGGTCCAAGCGAAGCTTAATTGGCTGTATTATTTTAATTCAACTTCTTTTAAAAATAAGTGTTACTTGACAAGTTCATTTTTACCCGTCTGCCCCAAAGAGGGTTATATTTTTCGAGCGTATGTATGTATGGTCGACCAAACCAAATCTTGTAGATACCAGGGTGGAACTTTCGTGCTATTCAAGTCATGTGGCCATACCATCATCATCATCATGTCAGCTGAAAGACGTC
>NC_133483.1:1345309-1385891 GCF_025370935.1 Choristoneura fumiferana
CAGTGGTGCATTATGGCCGTTTCTTCGACATAATTACGTAAAATAAAAATAAAACACTGGTGCGAGTTAGCGGTCTCGCTCGCGTGTATTTAGAGGTTCTGACCAAATTTTAGGTCAATTAAAGTTTTAGGTTATTTAGGTATGCGCTTTAAATGATCGTATCTATAAAAATCATGTGTTAGAGAGCCATGCTGCGAAGCGTAATGTACGCAGTGTGGAGTGATTATATACTGGCTTAAATCAATTTCGAAACTAAAATTAAGAGGATCCTAAATTTAATATTCAATTTATTTTTTTTTTTATTATTTTCCTTAGCAGCAATAGTAAAGAAATACAAGATGTTATATAAAGTTAAGCCGCCTATCTATTATGGTTTTAGAGATACAACCCTGTTACTATGGAACTTTAACCTTACCACTGGAAAACCTTTTTTTATAAATTAATAACTTGATTTTTTAGTGAAGCCTATTAGGTATATAGGAATAAACGTACACTAAGAAAACAAACTATCCACATAAAAACAAAAAGAAATCACACAGTGATGTTGTTATATTTGTTTGTGATTAAAAACTAAGTTCTGTGGCAGGTTTCATAGCTGATGCAACGTTCCCAATACGTCTTGAAAAGGTCACCAAGAACATGTGATTCAAAGAAAGCAGCCTTGCAATATCATCTCATCCAGCCCAGAGCGATTAATTAATTGCGTCAATACGATCTCGACCTCATTTTGTAGGTAACTAGTGGTTGCCCGTGACTCTGCCCGCGTAGAATTCGTTTATCGCTATCCCGCGGGAACTATACAATTTTAATAAATTATCCCATGTTCTTTTACGGGACTCAAACTATCTGTATGCCGAATTTCACCCAAATCGGTTCAGCGGTTTAGACGTGATGAAAAACAGACTTGCAAACTTTCGCATTTATAATATTCATTAACTTTTGCCCGCGGCTTCGCCCGCGTGGAATTCGGTTATCGCGCGCTGTCCCCTCGGGAATTGTCCATTTTTTCAGGATAAAAAGTAGCCTATGTCACTCTCTGGCCCTTAAACTATCTCTATGCCAAAAATCACGTCGATCCGTCGCTCCGTTTCGAAGTGAAAGACGTACAAACATACAAACACATAAACACAGACACTTATAATATTAGTATGGATATAGTGGGAGGAAGACGGTGTGAAATTAAATTTAAGAATTTTGAGATTGTCCGAGATCTGGTGATTCGTCATTATGAAATGTTGGGTTTTGAGTTGCGAAATTTGGACGAAAGTTGTAGTTGGTGCAACCAGTCTTGGTCGACGTTGCTCAATAGGTGCATCCAAAATCAATCCCGACGAAATTTGAGGTAACAGTCTCTATAATTATCGTTATGTCATGTCAAAAAACATGTACCTACAGATGTAGTGAACAATGTTCTGCCGTTGTATTTAGTCGGAAAAGTTGTTATCTTGCTTTCTAAACTAGCTAACTGAACAAAAATACGATGGAAAAACATTATTCCACATAACATAGATTTTTAAAGCGAAAATTATTACTATTTTTTTATGAATGCTATAGCTTACTTACTTGACACATAATATGTGATAAATAAACATTAACTACTTGAATTACAATTAACTACTATGGAAAAGCTAGACTCGTTTCCGTTGTTTAGGATTTATTTTTCAATGCTCTTAGACCCGAAATTGTTAAATGTATACTACATTATTATAATACCTTTAAAACGAAATAACTTGAGTGCTACCAGAAAACATGAGCAATGTGCAAATAATTAGTTCGATCAGACGTTATTTTGCGCATAGTTTTTATAGCGGAGAAGCAATTTAAAATAGTGTAGTAGGTACATTAATATGCAAATATCGAAAACACCAAATATTTAAATAAACAGCAAAATAATTAAATCTCTATCTACACTCACAAGCTTTAGCTAACCTTTTTGTATCATTTTATATTTCAGCATAGTTATTTTACTCATACAATTTTTACCTTGACCGTGGTGAATCTTTCCCATTCTCATACGTCGAAGGCCTCCTTCACAATTATAATTATATCCCGTTCATTATTTATAAGTTAAGATGTGTCGTTAAGGCTTTAAAACTTAATCAACCTTGGCTAAGTAGGCTCCTGCGCAGGTCGTTAGCAACTTAGCGTAGGCTATTTTAATAGCTTGCAGCCATCTGCAGTATAGGGTTATGTTTATCACTATGCTGCCACTTTGTGCATTTGTTTTTTTTTTTAATCCAGAGATAAAACCATTTCAATTCATAGTAAAATCAACGTGTAGCTAAGTGTGTAACAATATTTTATTTCCTCATATAAACTTACACAGTGGGTCGTTTGGCTTAAGACCAGTAAAGGATTTATAAAACATTTTATGAGTATTTTTTTTTGGCCCCTACAAGCTCTACTTTATTGAACATATTTCTGACACGAAATAGGATAAATTTCCACATGTCTTTTTGATTTGATATATTTTTCATAACTATCATTTTTAATTTTACAATTAAAGACTAAGCTTGTAATAAGAGATAATAAGAGTGAAACCTGGTGCAAAATAACCCATTTAACCGTCTGCATCTTGGATTTACGAAACTATTTGCTGCTGATAAAGATGATTATTAAACTACTATTATTTTGAGCATTATCTTGATTTGCTATAATATGACTTAAGATGTTTATTCAACTAAGCAGGATAATATTTTTGAATGGATCTTAAATTAGCATGAGGAAGTTCTCCTATATCTGACACATATCTGAAGTGCTAAGAGGTTGTAGTTTTTGTCTAACCATCTGCAAATAATCCGTAATGAATAACATGATCCTTGTTTCTTATGGACGTTATGTCATTTGAAGATTTGAATGGTTCTGACGTAGGGGAAAAACGATGAGAGCAAACGACGAAATGGTGGGGAATTCAAAAAAGCTCTAGTGTAGTGACTGCTTTAGCCAGTTGTTCCTTTTTTAGCGTCTTCTTTCTGTTATTTATCATTGATAAGTATTTCAATATGATCAAGTACTGTAATAGAATAGTATGAAATTATAATTTTTAAAATTTTTGCTTAACTTAACACGTGATGTGAAAAGTGAGTATGGGACTCAAAATAATATATGAAAGTAAAAAGATTACTTCAATTTTCGTAAGGCATTACGAAAATAATATAAATACTAAAATCACTTCAACTTAACGATATCATCGAATGTAATCGGATCATTTCCGACTTAGAGTCATAAGTTGAACTGTTCAATTGTTGTCATTTTTAACATGAAACTACCGTGAGACTCACTCATATTAAATGATACTGAACTACAAAAACTGTATTATATAAAAAGAAGGACATATTCGTAATACTAATATAACGCTTAGTTTACGTATAGTAGCATACAAATAAATAATGTTTCTAAAGATTCTCACGTAAACCAAACAAAAACTAAACCAATATATGCATAGATCCGGAGTTTAGTTTTAACACGACGACGTATCTTAGCAGCACTCATTAAACCATTAAGCTCTTGTAGTCCCCGCTATAAAGATCAAAATCGAACGTTTTAAATGATAAAACATAATGCAAATATGTCTTTTTCAATGTCATCTTGTAACCAAAGTTGTACAAACACCTATATGTCAAAGGTTGATGGGACGGAAGAAAAATACGGATCTTCCTCAGTGGCAATTGAAACTTTATCTTTACTTGACTAACGTATACTTTTGAAGGATATTGAAGTGGTAGTTACGTCATATAGTGGTCGATTACTGTTAATTAAAAGGACACTTCTGTGTGTTTTAATCTTGACCTTAACTATATATTTGACTGAATATTGTAATTAGGTAAATAGGTCATTATATACGCAATAAAGATGGGCTAGTGCTTGAAAGTTACTTAGTTCTAGGTCTGTTTAAACTTTTGTTATGCAGCTCTCCGTGAAGGAGTAAATTTGCACTAAATATATGAAACATATTTAGCTCCATAAAAAAAATATGCTAGTGTTAAGCAAATTATGATTATATTTTTATCAATATTTTTGATGATTTGGGACTTATTTTTTGTTGTTTTAAATTTATTAATGTAAAAAGATAGATAGAGCCATAAACTCTTTGTTAACGCTTTGTACAAGAAACTTTGTAGAAACATAAACACTAATTCAATTCAAATAAAAAAAACATTAATTGAATTTAATTATTAATTAATTATCCTACACTTGGATTACATAATAACAGGAAACGATTAACTATAATATTGAACACGTTAACCATGATTTTAAAAACGCTTTCTTACTGCACTTCTATAATCTTCCAGATATAGTTTTACTTAATTTTAGGTCTAGCCCTAGTGGTTTAAAGCTATACGTTCTTTGTCAGTCAGTAAATGACATTACTTTTTTCTAGATTCCTTCATAAAAGTACAAAGATATATAATATGCTTTTTTGGCCAAAAATAGCCACAAATGAAACTAAAACTAATAGCTCAAAAAGTGTGGTTAACAGTTGCCGCCATGTATGGGGGCTTATAAAATTTAAAGCACCACATGCGTAGCTGACTCTTCCTATGCCTATATTAAACATAAACAGAATCTAATCAAATGTTGACATTATTTAACAACATTTTCTATAAAGTTAAAGTGACCAACGGCCGACCCACACGGCTTACATCACCGCATCTGCTCAAATTTATTACGTCGAGCTCCTTACAAGGATATAGGATCAAGAAGAATGCGTCCAAGGCGAAAATGTCATGACCTTGGACTCAGTTTCATAAAATTTGGACGGAAGCTAAGCTTGTTTTCGAAAATCCGCTCATTTTTTTTCAATTTGAATAGATATTTTGTTAAAATTAAATTGCACACTCAAAGTCAACTCGAATTAAATTAAATAGGACAAATTTAATCAAATAAGTTTTATACTGTCCAGCGTTAGGTAAGCTAGTGACACTAGTTTTATGTTATGTAAATAATTTCCTATGCTCGTAATATTTTAACATTTAAACTGCACAAGCAATATTACAATATTAGACGTCCGATATATTTATTTTGGATACTTGCGTATGTACTCGTTTTTAGAATTAAATAAATAAATAACCGGATTTTGCCGTAAACAGAACGTGTTTTGCTGACGAATTTATTTTTTTAATCTCAAATTGACCTTTTTATTTGTGTCTATTTTACGGAAACATTTGAAAAGCTTAATGTCATTCACCCTATCTTTAATTTATCACTGCTTTAATGACGTTATGGGCATTTCAAGTTGTCTGGACGCGGAGATATCGTTAAACAAGTTTGCTATTTATCATCTGCTACGTTAATATGATAATCGTCTGGTTAATCATTTGTTGTTGCTTTTAAAATGATAATTATAATTCTTTTTAAAATAAATGTTGCCAATTTATTATAGTTACATCATACGTAAAAAAATCTAGTAGATATATCCGTTATTCAAATCTCGATCATTTGTGTTTTTGAGAAAAAATATTATCAATTTTTGCCTTCTCAAATTCCCCACTGTGCAATTTTTTTTTATTAAATTGTTATACACTGAGCTGAAAAAATCTTGCATACTCGGTATCTTATACCTTGAAACAAACAATTATTCTTGTATATTTATCTATTTATTTCGGGGATCTCGAAAACAAATTCTTCGCAGAAAAAGTCGCGGGCGAAGTCACTCCTTACTACGAAGTGCAAAACTCGACCTTCGTTTGTTGCCGTCCCGCTGACGATTATGTCATTTAATACGCGAGTGAAAGGGACGGTGCGATACGAACTTCGATTTTCGAGATTCGTAGTAGCCCCTCTGATACGAGAACAATTTAATATTTTCTATGTAGGTACAGTCACCAGCACCAATATCTGACACAACAAGCGTGCATAAATATCTGATACGAGTCTATTTCCAGGGCCGGAAGGACGTGTCAGATATTTCTGCACGCTCCGCTGTGGCAGATATTAATACTAGTGACTGTACTAAATGAGAGGGTCACGCCAGTTTAAAAAAGAAATAAAAAGTTCACCGTCAAATTTGTTTAAAAAGGGCGTTGATCTTGGAAAAACCGTACATTTCTGTGGTTTAGTTTCTAAAATAACATTAGTTACTATGTGAATACCTGATAGGAACTAACTTTATCTGTAAAATGTTATGAATCCCATGAATTTGGTCATAGAGTCAGTTTTATGACACAAGAACGAGCGCATAAGTGACCAATGCCCATCATTTGACATGCAAATATATTCTATATTTATCTATTTAATTGCCCTACAATATGCTCATTTGGTTTTTGCTTTGATGTTTTCGTTCGTCAGTCGTTGTCGTTAATATTTTAATTTTATTGTCGTCAGAGACGATCACATACCTAAGACGTTTGTATTACCAACTGAGGACCCCGTACATTGTTTAAAAATAAAATGTGAAATAAAATAAATAAATATCATGGGACACTTGACACCAATTACCTGGTCCCAAACTATGCAAAGCTTGTACTATGGATACTAGGCAACGGATAAACATACTTATATAGATAAATACATACTTAAATACATATTAGACATCCAAGAACCGAGAACAAACATACGTATTATTCATACAAATATCTGCCCCGGCCGGGAATCGAACCCGGGACCTCAAGCTTCGTAGTCAGGTTCTCTAACCACTTGGCCATCCGGTCGTCAAAATAACTAAATGGATGCCAGTATTGCCAGTGGATGCAAGTGGCGAGTTGTCGTTCATTGTGGCGTTCTAAGGGGGAGGCCTTTGTTCAGCAGTGGACGTCTTCCGGCTGATGATGATGATGATGATGATAACTCAATATTTCCATAAACATATTATGGTTTTGCTTCTAGATCTTAGTCATATGAAATTGTTGTTTGATATTTGTTTTGAAAAAAATACTTTCTACCAAGTGCGCATTATTAGAAACATGACCTTTCCGATAGCAACTCTAAATAAACACATAGTCCTCTTTGGGCTTTGCCGCAGTTAGGCAAGAGATGTAAAAGAGCCTTTTACTGTTTCTTATATAATGTTTTTTTTTTTAATTTATACCGAGCAAAATAATGGATCATCTTTCTTGCGACTTTACATATACCTGGGCATTTCTATCTACCGTTGTACCCTGAGTTTATCTCTCCGATTTCAACAAAATTTGGAAGGTAGACTCAGTCCATGATTCCGAGCTGGAAAAACAGGGTCTCCAGGTGTGTCCCCAAAATATTGTATGGATGTGTCCGTTTTGTTACGAAAATTATTAAGAAAAATGTGTAACAAAACGGACACATCCATACAATATTTTGGGGACAACGTTAGATAGAAATTCCCATATCTACCGTTGACACATGGACACCTATGGGAAGGAACCCGTTATAAGTGGCCGTCAGTGTAAATTAACTTGAATAACTGCAATGCTACGAATGCAATATAATTGATATTCTGACGTTGGATGAGCAAACATGTCTGATTGCGGCAACTTGTTGCTAAAACAATGTCCCAACGGATCATACCCCGTAATGCATCTTGTTCACATTATGTTCGTAAAAAGGGTCAGCGGTCAAGTTCAGATTCTGTCATAAATACACGCTGTTAAAATAGCAACGTGCTCTTGCATTACGTGGAACTTTAATACAAAGAATATAAGCATATAAAAGTTTATTTTATATAAGTTCTTATTTATACATACTAAAGACTACACGTTTTCATTTAACATTTTTTTACACTTCCACTGAACGTAGATATAGTTTACTTTATCACGATCAATAATCACATTTCCTAAGATGTATCCCTGTAAAATTTAGATAATAATATGTAACCCATGTTATTTTTATTGTTTATCCAATTTATTTTGATTTTCTTACTTTAATAGTTAATTTGCATCACATTCTTCTTGGCAATGATGGTCTTCCCGAAAGCGCTGGTAGTATGAATAATGACACCTACAAAAGAGCCCCTTGCATTGCAGCTTACCAATAATACCAATTTCTTTGTAATAAACCCCTATAACTTAACCTGGTCATAGAAGAAGCACGTGCAAAACACCTTACAAGACTCGGATAATATCAACAAGCACCTAATAGGTCCGCCCGGATTGCTACCACCATCTTGCTCGTTAATCCTGCCGTGAAGCAGCAGTGCTTGCACTGTTGTGTTTCGGCGTGGAGAGTAAGACAGCCGGTGAAATTACTGGCACTTGAGGTATCCCATCTTAGGCCTCTAGGTTGGCAACGCATCTGCAGTCCCCCTGGTGTTGCAGGTGTCTATGGGCGGTGGTGATCTCTTACCATCAGGAGACCCACTTGCTCGTTCGCCATCCAATAGAATAAAAAAATAAAAAAAAAAAATAACAACTCTTCCAATAAATATCACTTTCAAATGGTAAAGCTTTTTTCCTGTAGACAAGTTACGTAGTGCGTGTACCTGCAGGTGTAGAAATAATTGCTGGCACTATCAAATCGTCAATCTATAAACCGCAAATCTAGAAAGGTTAGATTAACCGTCAATCATTCTTGACGCAGAATGATGAGTTTATTACCATTAGGATTGACGAAAAAACTAACGTGGATTTAATAGTGTGCAACTTAGGAAGACATTTGGACTACATGTGACCTCTTTACAATCCAATAACATTGATAAAAACGATTAGGTATGTTAGATGGAAGTGGGGGCCACTAGTTATGTAGCTAAAATTTTACAGCATTATTATTCATACTAATGTGCTATAAATTTATAAATGGAAATTCACATATTACAATAACAATACCAAATAATCACAAATAATAATAAGTTTAAAAGCTATTTACCTAGGCATTTTCATCCTTGATTCCCTAAAGCGACGGAAGACCACATCTTCTGGCCAGAAGACGGATCCGTACTCGGGTGCGGAAACATCTGCTGGTGCTTAGCTGGCACTTGGGAGTCTAAAAGACTATGAAATTATCGGTGGTCTGCCTCCGTAGGATCTTTGAGTTTTTTGGTCGCATAGCTAAGAAAAAGAAAGAGAAAAGGAGCTAAAAGAGTGCTGGACAGATCAGATCCGCAGTAACCTGAATACAAACATCCACGAAGTCATACACGCTGCCGAAGACCGTGTCAAGTAAAAAGCGATTATCCGGAAGATGATTCATGAAGGTCACCACCTTCAGTAATGAGGATTACCACACAGGGGGGATGATAGGATGACCTGGTAAAGATCGCAGGAATTCGATGTATGCGGACGGTGCAGGATCGGTCATAGTGGTGTTCTTGAAGGGAAATCTGTGTCCAGCAGCAGATGTCTTGAGGCTGATGGTTATGATGTTGGGAAAATAAAAAATAAAGGTGATTGTTTTGTTGTAGGTGAACTTGTCAACACTAAAAAAAATAAGGTTAATATCGAGGCTATTCAGAGTTAATGTAAATAGTAAACTGGCCTGGAAGTAGGCAACTGCTGGCTGAGTATGAGTATTAAACGGACGAGCTAATTATTGTCGAGCGTGCAATCTTTTTGACTTTTTTTTTTCGCTGAATAAACTATGCACTTCACCTTCTGATATGTAAAGAATAATGTCAACTTTTACGGAGTCTAAACTTAAGTAATTACACGTAAGCTAACCGATCTGTCAGCGCAGTGACAGCGTCGCCAGCGTAGGCGCAGACGATCTTGATATGGCGGCGATGCGGTATACATCTCAATGCATAAACACTATCTGTAGAATTAAAGAGTTTGTTTTGTAAATAATAAATACTTAAGTTATTATCGGACTCAGACTTACTTGGTGACTCGATATCGTCACAGATCATAGTAAAAAAAAAACCGGCCAAGAGCGTGTCGTACACGCCCAGGATACGGTTCCATAGCCATTACGAAAAATCAAATAATATTCTTCTAAGGATTTCGTATTGTGTACTGAATCTTCCAAGTTTAGGAATATTTTATACCTTAGGCTGCTATTTACTCTGTAACTACTAATAATCTCAAGCAATCTTAGCCACTATAGTTTTTCTTGTAAATTTTATATATTTACTACCATTCAGATTTTTTTTCAAATTGAGCGCTCGATTTCAATGAAAATTTGCACTTTAAAGTTGAATATTTCGCAAAAAGATCACTGAATAGAAGCATTGTCTTAGCAACCCCCCAATGGTTTTAAAAGACCTATCCAACGATACCCCACAATATAGGGTTAGTCGAGAAAAAAAATCACCCCCACTTTACGTCTATGGGAGCTACCCTAAAAAAATTTTTTTTACTTTTTTTTATTGTACCATTTTGTCGGCGTGACTGTTATGTATATTCATGTCAAATTACAGCTTTCTAGTACTAACGGTCTCTGAGCTTACCCGCGGACGACATACGGACAGACATGGCGAAACTATAAGGGTACCTAGTTGACTACGGAACCCTAAAAACACTGCCAAAAATCCACGTCACTCTCACGTCCAAGATGAAGAGGGCAAAGAATACAGTTTATTCGATTAATACATATATTGTGATCCAGACAGCCAGAAAGTACGAGTAGACAAAAAATCGTGGCAATACTATGAAAAGGAACCAAACCCAAAACAATAAATATTATCAAAGCATGTAGGCGGCTAAATTATGTGTTAAGTAATCTAAAATTAATAAACAAGCCATAATAACGCCTCTTCATTTTAAAAAGCGGTAAATAATGGATCCATCACAATCTCTTTGACGTTTGTCATAACTGAAGTCAAGGGCGAGACCGGTTATCGACAGATTTACTGTAATTTGTATGCAAGTTTATTTGAATTCGAAATACATGCGAAAGTCGGATGGGGAAATACCGCGAAATAGGTAGTCATCAAAATTTCCATATTTGGGGTTACATCTCTCGACATCTGTGGGTTTTAGTTAGCCGAAGCTTCGTAATATTTTCCTAGGATGAAATATATTCTACTTATTCTTCTCGACGAAGCCGTGGTAGCAGAGTGGTTTGTCTCAAACCTCTGAGTTTTTCGATATTCATGTGCAAAATTATATTTCATATTTACTACAGTGAAGGAAAACATCGTGAGGAAGCCTGCACAAACCTGCGAAGCATTTTAATAGTGTGTGTGAAGTTCCCAATCCGCACTGGGCCCGCGTGGGGACTACGGATCATCCCTTCTCATTCCGAGAGGAGGCCTGTGCCCAGCAGTGGGACGTATATAGGCTGGAATGATGATGATGATTCTTCTAGATGAAATATAGGTAGGTATCCTAGCGCCCTAGCGATCGAGATTTCGTGATTTTACTCTGATCCCGTGTGAATATCGGAGAACCTACCAAATTTTACCCAAATCTGTCCAGCCGCTTTAACGTGAGGAAGTAACAGACATACACACACACACACACACACACTTTCGAATTTACAATATTAGTAGGAAAATGAAATAGAAACTCTCTGGAGACATTTTCCGTGCTAATTATTTTATTTACTCTATGGAACTGTCTATAAGAAACCCCATCCAACCCTCTCTTCCCCGTAATACGCTCCATGGAGTTGGGGTCGTGTATGCAGGGTTTTTAGCACTGTACCATCAGCCAAATATGTGTTCTACCACCCTAAAGTTGATAATCGCTTGCATGTCATAAAACAATAATGCCAATAGACGTGTCTGTCAACTTGAAAGTTGACTTTAGCGACATATTCGTTGGATAGGAATTTGCTTAAAAATTGATAGACCACTTATTTGGCTGATGGTACACCTTCATCTCCCATAAAAAACCTCATATAAAATTTAAAAACTAAAACAAGTAAACCTAGTCTTTGAATCTTAAGGCGACACAACTCCAAAAAAAGTCTGATTACCGTGTCACCATTGCGCATTGCGGGGAAAAGCGGCATGGTAATTAGGCTTGCCACACAGATGAATGAGACGACCGAATCCTTAGTAGGTATATTTAGGTATGCGAATATTCGGAGCCGGACCTGGGGCGTTCACCGGAGCGAGGTCGCGCGTGTAATATGTCAAGGACGTCTCAGCAGGGCTACTACGAAACCCATAACTCGAAATTCGTATCGTACCGTCTCTCTCGCTCTCATATTAAATAGTATAAGTGTCAGAGGGACCGCACGACACGAACTTCAAGTTTCGAGTTTCGTAGTAGCCCTGCTGGATGGATGTCCCGCGCTCTGATGAATCCGCCAGTCTGCGATCTCCAAATTTATTACAATTCGAAATCACTACAATCAAACTATTTTGTTAAAGTCGTTCAATATCGGAACAGTACGAGTAGATCGGTTTTTGGAAAGCGAAGAAAATCGACGAGTCCCGAGTGACATTTGGGTTGGACTATACATTTATTTTTGGTTTGTTACACATTACTTTTCATCAGTATAAATAAGTTATCAATAAGGCGATCAAAGGCATTGAAATTAAAGAATTTAACACGATTATCTGGAAATTCTCGAATCAAACCAGAATTTTCTGAAAAAATAATTATTTATTTCTGTTTATATTAATCAAATATCTGCGCATCAATATAGTGGAGTGTGTGAAGTTCTCAATCCACACTAGGCCCGCAAGGAAACTACAGCCCAAACCAGAGATGATGATGTCAAAGTCAAAAAAAGATGATAATGACACTAAAGTGTGCAAATTGCAACTGTTGATCCATTTTTGCGATCCTCGCATACTTCAAATTGAGAAAATGACGTAATAAAAATCAGAACTCATAAATCTAACCTGTAAGATATGGGTTTTACCTCCGACGTTTCGCATTTAAATGCTAATAAAGATTTTTTTGCATTATCACGGACTTTCTGGGAGTCGACAAACTGGTTAATCTTTCCTAATTTATGTGACGAATAAAAAATAATTAAGAATAACTAATTAAATTCCTTTATTAGCAGCTGTGTATTTAAATTGGTGTCTGATACACGTTATTTGTAATTATTTAATGAAGCTTATAATATCAAATATTGTTTCTAAATCAGAATTTGATACCGAAAATCTAAACAGTCAATATCAGTCAATAACGGTCGATACACTGAATTATAATCGACATCTTTAAAATTAATAATATTGTGTTTAAAAGATTAATAAAAGTTATTCAAATTAAATGTCATTTTTATAATACATCTTAAATGCCGAATACGAAAAATATTATGTCTTACTAACTGTTGCCCGCAACTTTATCTGTGAACTGCGGAAACTGCACTTTTGTCACTTAAAAACTACGAATATCAATTATTATTGACAGTATAGTCTACCTATAAGATAAACTTTGACAAGAAAATATCACTAAGTATAAATAAACAGGATGCATTGCCGAGCAATGACATTCCAGTGCTTGCAATAGTTTGCATAAACACAATAGTTTATTATTGTACCCTTCGCAACCAGTATAATAAATCCATTTATTTAAGTAAGATTTATCGTAACCCGAACTTCAAAGTGTGCTTAAAATCAATATTTTAACCCGTCGAAAACCCGTGGCTTTTGAGCCATTATAGGTATGGCGGTTGAATTTAATATTATATCCACTTAGATTTTATAAATCACTGTCTATCCCAAAAATAGCATTCATTCACGTTTTTACCTACGAAGAACACTCACGTCCAAAATTATACAAAAAACATTTATTCTATTCCAAAATGTAATCTGTGTAGACTTAGACGTTGGTGTTTTAGAGCTTTACATGCATATATGAGTAGCCCAAATGTAATTAGCCCAATGATTAATTTTGAGATCCACTTATCTATCCAGCTTATTTAGAATGAAAGAGAATCACAAAACACACAACACACAGGTATAAAACTTACTATTTACATATAAATAATTAGTATTATATTGTACACACGACGTTTAGTTGTGTCAATAAACACATTGTTCCGCCGGATACAATTGAAATTAATAAATATAAATTCCGTACTTGAATTAACTGGAAAACTAGCACTTTGCACGTAAGCTTTGACATAATCTTGTAAATAAATTATACATCCGAAGTGCCTCATTATTGTAACAAAAGACAGCTATAATTTTGTATTGAGCAATATTACTGAGAGGGCATCTTGACCTGCACCATCTTAACATTGCTTACAGTAAGAGAACATAATTTTTCTGTGAAACGAAACTGATCCTTATTACATTTAAGTAAAGCTACTGATTATAAGTGGATTTCTTTGTAAAGGTAATCTTAAGTTGGTTATCGCAAAGGCATCGACCAGAACCAAAGGCAGACGTGGCGACATATGAGGACAATGAAATTGTCCTTAAAATGAGAAAAAAATTGACGATCGTCATTAAAGTAACGATAACTGTGCCCTCGCCATTTAAGTACCCACTTAAATAGCTTGTACCAAATTAATTTAAAATTAAGTAAATAAATAATGTGAATGCTACTTATTGAAGAAGTCTTAGTGCAAAAGAAGGATAATTTTTAACCCCCGACAAAAAGTAAGGCGTTATAAGTTTGACGCCAATTTCTGTCTGTCTGTCTAAGGCATCGTAGCTTTGAAACAGATAGACTGATTTTGATGTTTTTTTTTTACGTAAAAGCGAGTTCCCTTGCGGTGATTCATAGCTAGGTAGGTATGTTAAAATCAGTTCAGTTGTTTTGAAATATTAAACTTTGAAATGACAATGTCGGAAGTTTTCAACTGTTCTACGTTGGTTATGTTAGTTATTTTAATTATACTGACTAATTTTTGACTTACCTAAGTCTCATCTTATGAGTGCAGATGTATGAGGTCGAAGATATTGTAACTATCTTTTTTTTAATGCGCGTTTTTTCGCTGACTATTCAAAATCAAAATCATGAATCAAAATATTAATTCCGTACGTATACCGCAAATGGCTCCTTTATATTACCAGCTTTTGACAACATTTTTAGACCATTATTGCACATAAGTCACTTTTTTCCAATCATCCCACCCCAGCCTATTTACGTCTCACTGGCACAAGGCTACTTTATAATATTATATTATCAATAGGATTCATAATATAGGTTCCAAGATTGAACCTACATTCCTAATGGAGGCTTCTTTGACCTTTGCAATGTAAACAATTTCATGGTCTGCAAGCTGCTGTATAATGACCTAGGTTTCGACAGACGCAATGTGTACAAGAAGAAGATCAAATTTTGCGTCATTATCCATATCCATACTAATATTATAAATGCGAAAGTGTGTGTGTTTGTATGTTTGTGTGTTTGTGTGTATGTTTGTCCCTCTTTAACGCCGAAACGGAGCCACGGATCGACGTGATTTTTGGCATAGAGATAGTTTATGGGCCATCAGTAATCTGGAGACGCTGCAGAAACTGCCCAAGTGTGTGTCAGCAGAGCTACTACGAAACTCAAAACTCGAAGTTCGTGTCGTGCGGTCCCTCTGACACGAGAGCGAGAGGGACGGTACGATACGAACTTCGAGTTTCGTAGTATCCCTGCAGGCCATGCGCGTGCATGATTCCGTACCAACGCTGCGAAAACGCGCCAAGCGCGTGTCGGGCGCAAAGTGTATGGTTACCTACCAATATTTACATACATTTTTAAACCTGTTTGCTAATGTCGTTCGGAACGCGAAACAAACTGACGAGTCGTCATTATGTTGAAAACCGTCCAGGCTACAGAAAGGACCAAAGATAGACAATAGATGTGTGTACATACATACAATACACTTGAAAAAAAAATACCCTCCTTCGGGCCGTCGGGTAAAAAGATTGAACAAAGCTCGATCGCCCAAGTATTTGAAGTCATCATACATAACGATTATCTTGGCTAGAGCCGGTACTTCAAATTGGTGTCAAGAGGCTCTTATTTCAATCAACTAATAGCTCGTCTTGACACTAGTGTCAACAGCTGTCAAATTGCAAAATGAAAATCACCTATTGTGTCTATCAGGCGGTTGGAATTTGATACATATAAGTGTAAGAGCAATGGCTAAGTACGAGTCGGAATCCCACAGGATTATGTCCAAATGTTTTGGATTCTTACCATACTTATAGGTTTTTCATTTACTGCAATTTATATGGAAACATTTTTTATAACTGTGACGTTGATTGAGTATTTGATATTAATATCAGCTCCATACCTCACACGTTACTGAGGAATTACTACAAAATTCGAAAATCAATGTTCGTATCGTGCCGTCCCGCTAACACTTATCTATCTAATATATATCTTATACATATTAAATATAATGACCCGGATAACTCACGTCTTAAATCGAGTTTAGCTCGACATGTTTCGGGCTACGGATTAGCCCGAAACATGTCGAGCTCGATTTAAGACGTAAGTTATTCGGGTCATTATATTTAATATGAGTGAGTCTCACGGTAGTTTTATGTATATCTTATACCTTTAAACGAGCAATTCTTGTATAATATATAAATATATTTCGGGAACTCGAAAATGGCTTCAACGATTTCGATGAAATTTGGTATGTAGGGGTTTTCGGGGATGAAAAATCGATCTAGCTTGGTCTTATCTCTGGGAGAACGATTGTTACCAAGTTTTAGCCCGAGCAAAGCCTGGTCGCCCAGGTACTAGTGTTTAATACAAGAGTGAGAGGGACGATGCGACACGAACTTCGAGTTAAGAAACAGGTCTTGACTTGACAGACGGACAACAAAGTGATCCTTATAAGGGTTTTTTTTTTTCCTTTTGAGGTACGGAACCCTAAAAATAATAAATAAACACACATTTTGAAAATGAATCCGATCAATTTTAGCAAATGTATAGGTTAACTTTCAGTTAGGCCCTGTTTGCGTCAAAAAAATTGTTCAAAATGTAGCTTTAATGCGGTATATTTGAAAGACATAGGTCAATGGTCAATATAATTATTACATTACGTATGGTCAATGACTTTAATTCATGAGCCGCCATGGAAACTTTTCAAAGGAAAGGTCATTACGATTTATGGCATTTCACTATTTTGTATATGTTTTTAAAATAAAAACTACACAATAGCTGTTATCGAATAGAAAAATAATTTTTAAGCTACCTTTACAAATAACAAAGTTATAAAGGTTTGAAATTCACGATTAGACAGAGAAAGACATACTGGCATGTGACGTCACTGCTGCATAGAGAAAAGCGTTTAAGAAAGAGACAGGTATATAGATTTTTCAAAAAATCACTATAAATCCAATTCTCAACCGATTTAAATTTTCTCTTCGCTAAACACTATCTGTATATAATTATATATTTTTCATAATTATATTAAGATATGGCAGAATCAGGAGTTCTCAAATACCGTATTAATGCGATGTCACTATGACGTTTACTATGTAATGGTTCCATGGTGGCCAATGAATTGAACTCCTTGACCGTACATACAATAATGTTAATACAAGTTTTAATTTACGGATGGCAAACATTTGACACAAACCTTAGTACCTGTATTATCACATCGCGCAAAGCCAAACCTACAACGAGTCGCTTCTAAATATTTAAAACGATGTATTACGTAATCGAACCTGACCCCTTTCCAACGCAACTTAACGTTAAGATAAAAAGCGAAAACTCTTTCTTTACAATCCTTTACAACTGTTTACAATTGTTTTACAATTGTTTACAACTGTGTGACGGATTGTCGTGCCACGGTTGCCTCATTGTGTCGGTGTGCGTTTGGACTATATCCGTACTTATACTTTGTCCTATTGTGATATAATGAGAGTATTCTGACAGGTAAAATATGGCTAGAGGGCGTTAATATCGCTAAGTCCGTTTGAAATTACAGTAGTTATAAATTAAATCTGTCAAAAATTACAAAGTTCTCCATAGGATCTCAGGATCAGCAATTAGCCTCTCTCGGAAAGCCTCATTGACTTATTTAAATATCAATAGATGAAGGCTGGTAGTGGTGAAGAAGATATTAGGAGGTAAGGGTAATAGTTTTAACAACCTGTTTTTCATGGAAACGGATTTCCTGATTTTTTTTCGCACGCCGTGTATTGATACTCGTGGAATCAGGCGTGTAAATTGTTTTTTTTTATACGTGAGTGGGTACAAGTCAACGGCCAAGTCACACAACATTAACTATAATAATAATAAAGAAATCGCAGTAAGGAACCTTAGACTTGGCACGACTTTGTCTAGATTTCATTACTTTTTAGAGATAAACAAGCAGCTCCATCGAGACTTGGCTAGTTTTTTACAGAATGTTTTTGGTGGGATTTCACTTCTTTTTGTAGAAACGTGGGCTTATTACTTATTATCAAATGAAGCGGCCCACCAAGTTGAATATTTTTTGTAATGGCGGTTTTTTTGATCTCTAATAGTTTGGTTGAACTCTTGTTTTTCTAATCAGGGTCACCATGTACTCCAGAAATAATTAGTGTATTTACTGTCTAACATTTAATGTGCTAGAAAAACAAATATAAAAAACCGGCCAAGAGCGTGTCGGACACGCCCAAAATAGGGTTCCGTAGCCATTACGAAAAAATTACGTAATATTTTTCTACGGATTTCGTATTTTATACGGAATCTTCCAAGTTTAGGTATATTTTATACCTTAGGCTGCTATTTACTCATAAACTACTAATAATTCTCAAGAAAACTTTGATATACTTACTACCATCCTGATTTTTTTCAAATTTTTCCACCCACCGGTTTAAATTTTTGGTTGCGGGGGGGGGACGCTCGATTTTAATGAAAATTTGCACTTTGTTATTTGCAAGTTGAATATTTCGCAAACAAATCACTGAATCGAAAAATCGTTTTAGCAACCCCCTAATGGTTTTAAAAGACCTATCCAACGGTACTCCACACTATAGGGTTTGGATGAGAGAAAAAAAATCACCCCCACTTTACGTCTATGGGAGGTACCCTAAAAAAAAATTTTTTTTTTAATTTTTAATTGTACCATTTGGTCGGCATAGTTTACTTATATATCCGTGCAAAATTACAGCTTTCTAGCATTGATAGTCCCTGAGCAAAGCCGCGGACGGACAGACAGACAGACAGACATGGCGAAACTATAAGGGTTCCGTTTTTGCCATTTTGGCTCCGGAACCGTAAAAACACTCTTGTTGGCAGAAATACATTTATGTGTATGTATTTATGTGTGTGATGTATTATATTTAAAAACCCGGATTTTGAATCCCATGGAAAAAATGTAAACAAAGTTTCGTCATTGTCAAAGTGACATTTCAGGGGATCTCAACGCGCAGCGCGCGGCAGCTAGAATACTATATAAAGTTATGTTGTTACCATGTTTTTCTCTATGTCCGATAAAAAGCCAACTACGGGAGACAAGTTATAAGTCGTCCTTTGACTGAGGAGTCCATTCTTTCATACAACAATGAACGAAAAATAACGGAAAACGTAACAATGAACAATTTAACTACAATAAAACATAACAATAATGTCAACAATAATAAAATAACAGAACAAGAGTCACTGGAAAACGATTACGAATTCAGTCTCGAATGTTAGTGCATTGAGTGACGTCTCGCGTCAAGCGGCCCACAGCTTAAAAACCCGGGTGTAATACCAGGATAATAAATAAATTATGCATACGAAAACAGCATTCGCTTTGTAAATTAATACAATCAAAGTGTAAATGCTAAAATAAAGATTTCCATCAATAAATCTTGATTATCTAATACAGTTTTTTAGTGGGAAGTCGATATCTGACAAATATGGAAACAATAAACATCTTGAATTCTGCAAATATTTTTCGATAACGGCAACACCTTTGTTTACATTTTTTCCGTGGGATTAAAAATCCGAGTAGTCAATGAATCTAACATTCGGTTAACATTGTAGACAAATTACGTTACCGATGACCTCACGAACCACTGGCACCCGCGAGACAAGCACAACAATAGCGTGACAAACTGACAGACAATTAGTAAGCTATAAATCAGTCGCGTGCGCATATTTGCATAAACAACAATACGCGTACGATGCTGCGGCTTAGGTCAGAGCTAAACTCAATTTCAATAGAATCTGACAATCCTGTAGACACTTTCAGATTGCCTAGGTCTTGGTGGTGTGACTATTATTCTCTTTTGATTCCTTTTAGATTATAGATTATAATCACATCAACAGGGACATACATAATAAGTATGCCCACGATAGGGTGTCTTAAATGTTTAGGAAATTTTTTAGATTCTACGGAAATGCAGTATACACTATTTACACTATCGGAATTAGCAAATTCGGAGTAAAATATTTCGGAGTATTTGGGTGTTTCCTCCTGTGATAATAGTCTGTCTTACTTGCTTTTAATATAGCTTTCTATTAGTTTACACTCACGTTGTTTTGAAGTAATATTTACAAAATCAATACGATCGAATTAACCTTCTCTAGTCAATGTATATCATTCCCGGGATGTTGAATACCAAACTCGGAAACTCTACATACTAAAATATCATTCTTTCTCGCTGGTTTGGTGTGGAAGAGTAACAAAGACAGATACACACACTCTCGCAAAATTTGTTTTTATTATTCTAGTAGGATGCACGGAAAGATCTGCTGTCAAAAAAGAAGATTTTCTGTCAAACAACGATGCAATTTCTTTTCCAATATTTAATCAATAAATCCGACGATGACAATTCATAAATACACAATAACAAACACAATATTACATCAAACTATTAATCAATTCTAATAAACTATCGGCATTGTATTGTTTTTGTACCAAACATAGCTATTTATCCTTCAATTATGAACCATAAGGCAAAGCAGTAGAGTCATCAGAATTCAAGAGCCCACGTGCGCCCACGCATAATTACTGACTAAAAATTCGACTGGCATTGTTTTGTAATAGTTATAATTGCTGCTTAGGGAGCTGAGAGATATGTGACGGATAGATTGAGATTGTCAGGCTTAATTTACAATGGAACATTGCGGGAAAAACTAGCAAATGCCTCACGCACCGAAGATTTTGTACAAATTTAAATGTGTCTCTAAATAATGCACAATTGGTGGTAAGTATAAAATAATCATTATTACAGAGCTGTGTCTCTCAGCAAAATGTAAGTAGTGTGGGGTTATTATATAATCTGTTGCTTGGGACCCCTTTCATATTTTATTTCATTTGATACTTATTTTTTTCTGTCGTTTGTTTGATGTTTAAATTTCAGCTCTACATGTGTTACAATTCTTGAGATAGAGCCCTGTTACGGATAAGAAGAAATATGGAGTAGTTTTATACCGGGTGTGGCCTATAACACGAGCAAATTTAATAATTAAAACATAGATCGCACTCGTCAAACTGAACAACATTAAGGCGCGGCCGTATGCAAGCTGCTTGATGCTCGTTTCCAGCGTCAAATCTGGTCACATGACATATAGCGATAAAGCTAAAAATATTGAGCTTTATCGCTGCCTTATAACTATCTATGTTTTAATTATTTGCTCGTGTTACAAACTACACCCGGTATATGAAATATTCTTTAACTTAATACTTCTTTTGAATTCGATTACAACTTTCAATTTTAACTACGAACGGTCAACTTAAAAAATGTTGAATAAAAATGATTATGCAGCCATTAAACATTCCGTAACTGATCTCACGGCATTTCATACAAACTTAATTAATACGCGACATGAAATATTGTTGCCTGAATAAAGACTTCGGGTTCAAGCAAAGCTTAATTGGCTGTATTATTTTAATTCAACTTCTTTTAAAAATAAGTGGTACTTGACAAGTTCATTTTTACCCGTCTGCCCCAAAGAGGGTTATATTTTTCGAGCGTATGTATGTATGGTCGACCAAACCAAATCTTGTAGATACCAGGGTAGAACTTTCGTGCTATTCAAGTCATGTGGCCATACCATCATCATCATCATGTCAGCTGAAAGACGTCCACTGCTGGACATAGGCCTCCCCCAAAGTTCTCCACTCAGACCGGTCTTGTGCTTTCCGCATCCACAGCGATCCCGCGATCTTAACCAGGTCGTCGCTCCATCTTGTTGCAGGCCTACCGACAGCTCGTCTCTCGGTCCGCAGACGCCATTTGAGAACCGTCTGACCTCATCGGACATACCATACTTTTGTCAAATACCATAGTCTGTGCCATAGTGAAGTTGATTATTAAAATGTTCCACCCTCGTACGTGAATCAGTTTGTTCACCTGTATGTCTATATCTTTGGTCCTCTCTGAAGCCTAGACAGCTGGGCACGTGCTTACTTATGCGGTATCATTAGATTCCTCATTAACTGTCGGAGTGACCAAAAGTTACATAATATTAATATCATAGTCAATTTTGTTATGATTTCTTTGTCAAATGTATGGTTCGTGGTTCAGTTTCCTCGACTGTATCTACTGCTGCTAAAATTTTTGTTAGTATGTACCTGAAAACAATTATATAGATTAAAGGTCGCTTTAAGACACCAATGATATTTTTATCAAGTCATCAATAACAATCAAACTGCAGTAGATTGGAATAGTTGCATCAATACACAGTTAAGTGAAGGGCGAAGTTAAAGTGATGTTTAAGATTTAAGGTTAATTGTTAACTGTTCGAATTGATCGTTCGACTGTTCCAGTAATTTGAGGTCTGATTGAGGTTAAAACTATTTATTATTTTATTTAAGACTAAGTTTGGCTTTGCCAGCCATATTCGGGCACATAATAAACAAGCCTAAAGGTTCGCCTTTGTCGGACACGACATGGAGGACATCAGAGGTTAAAACTATTTATTATTTTATTTAATTGTAACTGCTAGAGGTTACGGATTATTTCCTGGTAGGAATATGTTTTGTAGCAAGTTAGTGGAGCACGTGGAATTTTGATGTAAAACTTAGAACTATGACATAAGTGTGACGTGTTATAGGTGCATAATTTGGTTGATCTCACAACAAATATAACAAGGGTAGTAGAATGACTAAATCGCAATATCCATACTAATATAATACAATAATGTGTTTGTTTGTTTGTATGTATGTTTGTCCGTCTTTCACGTCAAAACAGAGCGACGGATCGACGTGATTTTTGGCATGGAGATAGTTTATGGGCCAGAGAGTGACATGAGCTACTTTTTATTCCGGTAAAATGCACAGTTTCCGAGGGAGGAGCGCGCGATAACCGACTTCCACGCGGGCGAAGCCGAGGACAAAAGCTAGTAACCACATCAATCTTAGGTAATTGAAATCGCAAAATGACCGTGTCGTCGCTCCTAGTTATCATCTAATATGAAAAAAAAACTGGCGTCTCACCCACACACACTCCACGCTCGTTTCGCTTACTAGGCTTGCCACGCTATAGCTCTAGGGTCACAATTCGAACTACCTAACTACACAGTGCTAACCTAACCAGGCCTATGAAGTGCAAAATTCGAGCTTCGTGTCTTGTCATCCCACTGACGCTTGTGTTATTTAAAACGAGAGTGAGAGAGTCGGTACGATACGAAGTACAGAGTAGAGCAGAGATAGGTAGTATCTATCTTGTCTGAGCTACGCAATGTGACCATATGTTTTATGCGATGAAAGACTACTGGACTAGATATCTATTTATTCTACTAGTGATCTAAAAAGCCATGTATTCATTTTCCCAATTCCATCTGCAATGAATCGCCGTTTAAGTTAATTAATTATCAACTAATTATCAAATGATTGATAACGGATTACATTTTACTGGTGACAGCCGTAACTAGTCGAAATGTGAGATAACACGAAAAAGTGTTTACGTAACAATAAATAAATAAAATAAATATCATGGGACACTTGACACCAATTGATCTAGTCCCAAACTAAGCAAAGCTTGTACTATGGACACTAGGCAACGGATAAACATACTTATATAGATAAATACATATTAAACATCCAAGACCCGAGAACAAACATTCGTATTATTCATACAAATATCTGCCCCGACCGGGATTCGAACCCGGGACCTTAAGCTTCGTAGTCAGGTTCTCTAACCACTTGGCCATCCAGTCGTCAATAATTATAGCACGATATAAGCAGGAAGGGAATACAAACGTTGACGTTTTGATTCCCTTTATTCAGTCCTGTGCTGTATAATATCTCTCGCTTCATACGCGGTCACCCACTAGCCACATTCCGCCGGCGCCTGCGCACCTTGAGCCTCTTCAATATTTCACGCTATGGTAATACAATTACAACTGTCAATGTTGCTGCGAGGTCGTGAGCTCATTAATTGGATGAGACTCCGATAGCCGATGTTTTTTGATACGAAACAAGTTAAGTCAATAACTATAGTTAGTTAAGTAAATACCTACTGACACAAAGGAAAGTATTATCGTGTTCTATGGTTATCCTGAATGGTGTAAAGAAACTTTGACGGCGATTGAGGTCCCCAATAATACCAATGTTTGCTCTCGATTTAAGTATGTTTATCCGTTGCCCAGTAGCCATAACACAAACTTTGCTTGTTTTGGGACTAGGTCAATGGGTGTTAATTTTCCCTTGATAACTATTTATTTATTTTTATTTTCAGAGCATAGATGGATTATTAGGAAATTTGATACTTATACACGCAAATACAATTGAACATTTATGTGTGCCACAGATAATATAACAAACAATGTAAAATTGTAGATCTATTAGTTCTCTACTTAGATCTCTGGCAACCTTCTCTAGATAGTGCCTGCGCAGATAATTTAGTTTTGCGTTGGGAATAAAACTGATTGCTCATGGAAAATAATAGGCGCTAAATAATTAATTAATTTCAAATCAAATAGATCTAATTATAATAAATAACTTCCAGATTGATGTAAGTAAATTCTGTAAGTAAACAAATGATTTGTTTGATCAGTGGAGTGTTGTACTGATGCCTCAGGTGTCACTATGCTTGTAGAGGAAGCAAATATTTGAACAAATATTGTTTTTTTCGTGACAAACCCATTTAAGTAACCAGGTCAGCCGGTGTTGGACGATGCCCTGACCTTTGCTAGGAATGTGGACTTTGGTTAAAATGTTTGTTTCTAAACATCAGTCTTTTGTATGTAGGTATAAAAAACGAATTTGTGTTGTGTGTGTGTCTGATTTTAAGAATGAGCATATTTTAAATTGACCTTGACCTCATTAGGACTTGTAATTATATTGTCTTATACAAGGGGTTATTTTAATAATTGAAAACTTGAAAGTAATTTATTTTGAATCAAGAGAAAGATCAATTACACCATACTTTAAATCAAATTGATTTAATTTTACTGTGCCCAGTCTAAAAGTGTACAAATGCAACATACGCCAATTGAATACCTTTGCTCAATTTTACGCCATTAATTATTTTAGATAATTTAATATGATTTTACTAAAAATGCTGTCAATTTTTTTGCCCTAGACGCGTAGGTAAGTAACTCAGGAACTCGTGAAGGTACATATCAAGCTAAAATGAATATCAAATATAAATTGCCAACCCTTGAAGTAGTTAAAAGTCAAATTTCTAATTAAACAAAAACCCACAAGATGCTTTTGGTTGTTCTAGAAGCTTAAAATTTGGTATTAATGTAGCTCTTAGCCACAATCTATCAGAAAAAGTCTCGTTTTATTTTTTTATGTCTGTCTATAGTAGATAGGCATGTCTACATTTATAGCTTGGAAAGCTCATCTTCTGAAAACATTGGCTATTCATAGATAGGTTCGCACTTGGCCGATGTTTTAATGCTGATGTAGCATAGTGTTTAAAAAATATTTGTATATTTGAACACCACTGTAATGGTGATTTTCCCTCGGCGAGGCGAGACGAGAATTGAAATTTGTACGCGGGCGCCGCCATACAAATTTCAATTCTCGTTTCGCATCCTCTCGTCTCTCCTCGCCGGAGGAAAATCACCTTAATGATTTTATCTGAATACTATGCAAAACTGAGTAAACTGTGTATCGAATATGTCTAAATAAATATTTCCCTCTCGCTATGACTCTCTCTCTCTTTCTAAATGAGTAGTATAATCTTAATAATGAATTTTGGTGTCAAATTACACGCATGGATGGAATAACAAATAACTACCTGACGAATGGTGACCTGGTTAAAGCCGCGAGTTCACGGTGGATGCTGGCTGCTTCCATTCCAACCGAAGCAACTGGAGGTTTATGGGGGAGGCCCTTGTCCAACAGTGGACGTCCTACAGCTGATATGATGATGATGATGATGATGAAGTAGGTACACATTTGAAGCTCCGTTAGGGCACAGCAATATCATGGCTAATAATTTTATACTTTGCACTAACGACGTCTTTAGATTTATTTGTTACAAATATAAATTAATTATTAAAATGAAACACAGAAAGAGACTCTTAATTTCTTTTTCATTTACCATAATCGTTAATGTTGGCATGATTTACACAGTAAAAACGTTACCATTTTTTACGAGATTAACAGGTTTTTATAGACTTCAGAAAGTTATTATAAATTTTAGTACTTAGTCATAAAATGATGACTACGTACATGATGTAGATTTTAACTTGAAAATGGTAGGTTTATTTCAATTTAGATTACAGTCATTCATTTTTATTTTTGTTGTTGTTGCTCTCAGTGAGTAAAAATAGAAAATTTCGTTTTTATCTTTCAACTAAACGTGCTTTCTTAAATATGCCCATTCAATTATTTAATGGTAGGTACTTAACATTAACTGTTTTTATATTTTAATTTTAACAAAAATCACAAATTATCCAAATTTACATTTACACAATAATATTAAAATTATTTCAGAGAGCTATAAAATTAAGATGTTCAAAATATGCAATTTAAGTCTTAATCTAAAGAGAAGGCAGTTGACTCCAAATAATCATTTGATATCATCTTATACAAATGCACGAATTCACTTTTATTCATCCCAAATAAAATAAAATCTTGACAGATGATCAAATTTATCATCACCAGCCTAATGACATCATTGAAGTCATTTTATGATTAATAACATCACAAGAATCCGCGATGAAACCAATTTGTTTGGATGTTTAAAAGGTTAGGTCGAATATACGAACAAACATATAACAAACATTTACCACGCTAAACAGCTTGCGAAATGAGACCTTGACATATTAGCGATATTTGCATGTGGTTTGCGTTTATTAAAATGTGTCGCAAAAACGTGGAAGACGCTACTTGATATGAAATAACTTAAGCAAGATAAATAATCTAATGCTTAAGCAACTTAGAAATGTAGGGCAAATAAAACCCGACATTGTCATTTCATAGATTAATATATCAAAATGGCAACTGATTTTAATGAAACATAGATAAGAATCACCACAAAACATAGCTCGATCCGTTTGAGAGCTGCGATGCCACAGACATTATGTACATTGGCGTCAAACTTTTAACACCCCTTTTCTTGGGTCGGTGACTTAAAAAAAGTAACCGTCTTGGAACACATAGGAAATATTGCCACAAAATTAATAAGGGGAGAGGTAATGTATAGCATTCATCCCGGATTTGTGAAGACCCGTACCGTGGTATGTTCTATTTACAGTAAATTTCAGTAAAAAAAGTTAAACAAGTTTATCGTATTTAGGTATACTTATAAAATAGTTACGCAAAATTTTGCTTATAAGCTGGCTATGGAATCCTCTTAACTTTTTTCTGTTTTTAATTTATATTATTCTACAAAGTATATGACAAACAGATAAACCGTCAGCAAAGCTTGAGTGTAAATAGGACCCAATTGACACACAAATAGTACGGAATCCTTAAATGATATCAGATGCTTATTTAAAAACAAAGAGAATGAATAAGACAAAAATTGGAAATATAAAAATATAGAAAAGTAAAACGAAAACAATACCATATTATAGTCTACATAATAAACATAGGTAGGTACATGTTTATTGAAGTGAGGGAGTGACGGTTACCCAAACGTACATCTAGAATTCTAGACATACAGGACTTAATTAAATATTTAAACTTACTGTTGCAACCTTCCCTTTTCACAAATTAGTGAGGTTAAACCATAATGAAATGCAAAATAGACACGATTATGTTAAATTTTTCACCAATAACACAAACACAACTCAACACGCAACCAAAAACGTTAGAAATAAAAATACCCCGAACAAGTATTATCATCTCTTTTAAAACACTCCCAGAGGTTTTGACCCTTCTAATGCTCTACCAAAAGTATTCAATAAATTATACAAAAATTAACCATGTCCTGTTCTCAATTCCAGAGGCTGTCATTGCACCTAGCGGTGGTGCTGTTGGCAATCTACCAGACATGCCGAGCCGAGCCGGCCATCCCGAGCTATGCGAACCAAAACTACGCGGTCTTCGGCTCACCGATACGCGCCGACCTCGACGAGGACGGCTACTTCTATCCCAAGCCGAAGATCCCGTTCCCACCGCCACCACCGCCACCGACACGGCCACCGCCCTCCCCGCCGACACAAGGCTATTTCTATGAAACTCCTAGACCGACACCTCCTAGGCCACCGCCGCCGCCGCCGCCAACGCAAGGATACATCTACAATACGCCAATAGTGCCGTTCTCACCTACAACTAGGCCACCACCACCACCACCCCCTCGTACGACCAGGCCACCACCTCCCCCACCCCGCCTACTACCAGGCCTCCTCCTCCACCACCACCGACCACTAGACCACCCCCACCAAGATCAACAGGCTACGACTACCCTACACCAAAAATTCCGTTCACTTTTCCTACAACGCCCAGACCTACACCGCCGCCGACGACAGCAAGAACTACCACTACTACTACGCCACGCCCCACTCCTCCTCCCACTACGCGTCCAACTAGGCCTCCAACCTATCCGACTTATTCCACGCTACTCCCAGTTACAAGGACCACAGGCTACAATTACCCAAGTCCCAGTGTCCCCTTTACCTACCCCACAACAACCAGAAGACCACCACCGACAACAGCTCGAACTTTCCCTCCGTCAACCTACTTACCACCAACTACCACTACTCGAAGACCGCTACCACCATCTACATACCTACCCCCTGTAACCACCCCACGTCCGACACCACCCCCAACTACTCGTCGCACCCCACCTCCTACTACCCGTCCACCACCAACTACAAGACGTACCCCACCTCCTACTAGACCACCAACGTACCCTACATACTCAACCCAACTCCCCGTCTCCAGAACCACTGGCTACAACTATCCAACCCCCAGCGTACCCTTCACTTATCCAACAACAACGACAACTAGACGCCCAACTTTCCCTCCTTCCACTTATTTGCCACCAACCACTACTAGGAGGCCTCTACCACCGTCTACCTACTTGCCCCCAGTGACTACTCCGCGCCCTACTCCACCTCCCACAACACGCCGTACTCCTCCCCCTACAACGCGTCCCCCACCAACAACTAGACGTACTCCTCCCCCTACCAGACCACCTACATATCCCACGTACTCCACTCAACTTCCTGTGAGTAGAACAACTGGATACAATTACCCAACTCCCAGCATTCCTTTCACTTTCCCAACGACAACAACGACCAGGCGTACGCCTCCCCCGAGAACTAACCCACCGTCAACCTATTTACCCCCTACTACTACGAGAAGACCGCTACCACCATCTACTTACTTACCCCCAGTGACTACCCCACGCCCTACCCCTCCCCCAACTACTCGTCGAACACCTCCCCCTACAACACGGCCACCTCCAACAACAAGAAGAACACCACCACCAACCAGACCTACGTACCCGACTTACTTACCACCGGTAACAAGAACTACTGGTTACAACTACCCAACACCTAGCGTCCCTTTTACATTCCCAACAACTACAACTACTAGGCGACCGCCTCCCACTACAGCTCGTACTTTCCCTCCATCCACCTATTTACCCCCCACACCACCCCCAACTACTCGCCGTACCCCTCCCCCCACAACGCGTCCCCCACCTACAACAACTACTAGACCTCCAACTTATTACACTCAACCTACTGTATCCATAACAACTGGCTACTATTACCCGCAGCCATCAAATCCCTTCACGTACCCCACTAGGCCTCCTGTATACATACCACCTTCAACTACCAGAGCGCCTCCGGTCTATATACCTCCATCCACCACTCGGGCACCTTACGTTCCACCGTCCACCACGAGGCCGCCTGTTTACATTCCTCCCCGAACAACCCGACCTCCCCCGGTGTACATACCCCCGTCAACCACTAGGGCGCCACCGATATACTTACCCCCTTCCACAACCAGAGCACCTTTCGTACCAGACCAAGGATACTTCTACGATAAACCAAGAGTACCATTCAACTTCTAAGTTAGGTAAAAGTACATTCAATGTTGCCATAATTGTGATACCAAAAAGTACTTTTTTAGTACTTTGGAGTAAGGTTTGTTATTAGGCCGGGACATTAAACTTATTTGCTTACGGCACATACAAAGACTACTTAGAGAATAAGTCGGACTACTTAGAGTTGACTCCAGCTCAGTGTAAGAAGCTACAACACTTAACTATAGCTACGCTTGCTACACAAGAGAAATGTATACCGTACAGTGTTTTGTTAAAAGAGCTGGATATTAAGAATGTTAGAGACCTGGAAGATCTCATCATTGAAGCTATTTACGCTGGTAAGAATTTGGTTAATATATTTTAATGTTTCTTTATTGATTTCCAGTTTTAGGTACATTTTATTTGCTCCAAGGCAATCACTAGAGCTGGCATGAATAAATTAAATGAGAGAATGTTGATATCTATTCATTAAGCGATAGGTAATCATGTTTTAGACAATTATTTATTTATTTTTTATTTATTGGTAAAAACTATGTTCACGTGGCATGACAGTTTACACTAATGCACCACGAAAACGAAATCTATTATTTAAACTTACACTGAACATACTAACTAAACTTAGGTTTAAACTTATTATAATAATAACAGGTTCAAATTGGGACAGTCGAAATCCTATCATCTAAAAACTCACAAAACCGCAAGCATTCAGCACGCACAGTCGTCCATCTCCACGCTAGCAGGTCGCACTCAGGTGTCGATGCCAGCAACGCGTTAAGCTGTGTTAGGACACGGAGTAAAGGCGAGTTCCTACGTGACACCGTACGCGCCGCCGGCACTGCCAGCAAATCGCGCCGTCGTGGCCTGAGCCTTATTTTCGGAATATCCGGGGCATACAACCTCACAAGTTGAGCCACCAGCTCGGGACAGTCCGACTCACCCCGCAGAACCTGACATGCAAATATGAGTAACCCGCAATTCCGCCTCACCTCTAGAGAGTTGAAACCGAGAGTCCCAAGAAGGTAATTTGTCGGGTATAAGAATGGGTAGTGTCCAAACTTTTTCTTATATAAAAACCTAAGGAAAGCTTTTTGGACCTTCTCCAGAAGTAAGGAGTACGCAGATTCATGCGGGTGCCAAATAATTGACGAAGCCTCCAGTTTGCTCCTAACTAACGCATTGTAAACAAGTTTTATAGCTCCAGCATCATTAAAATCTCGTACATTACGAATAACGAAGCCCAGTCTCCGGAAACAGTTGGAAGATAGCTCCGCAATGTGGTCATGGAAGGTAAGACAGGTATCGAATAGCACACCCAGATCTTTAATTGAACTCACGCGGTCAATGGGCTCCGACCCCAATACGTACTGAGCATGTAACGGGGCGCGTGCACGACTGAAAGTGCATACCGAACATTTGGCTGAATTGAAAAGAAGCCTGTTCTCTACACTCCACCGGAAAACCGAGTCAATATCTCTCTGCAAAGAGTCACAGTCGCCCCTCTGCTGCACACCGTAAACCAGCTTTAGGTCATCGGCGTAAAGAAGGCACTGTGCCGATTCGAGAACCGAGGCAAGGTCATTAACCATAATCCCGAATAGAAATGGCCCCAGTATAGAGCCCTGACTTACGCCAGACCTAGTGTGATACGGCGCCGAAACGAAGCACCCATGTCTTACATACTGCTGTCGATCTCGTAGATAACTAGCGAAGAATGACAATAGTTTGGGAGTAAAACCAATCTTTTCAAGTTTAAGCATTAACACATCATTATCCACGCGATCGAATGCCTTCTTGAAGTCGAAATAAATAACATCAACCTGTATGCCCCTATCAAGATGCTCCGAGATGATGTCAACCAGGATAAGCAGATTCGTATCGACAGAGCGCTTCGACCTAAATCCATGCTGAGCATCACTCAAGAATGGCCTGACCTGTGCAGACAGAGCTCTATGAATTATGGCTTCGAATAACTTCGCTGGAGTGGATAATACAGCTATAGGTCTATGATTTTCCACCACAGTACCGTCACCAGCCTTCGGAATTGGTCTCACTCTAGAGATCTTCCAGAGGCGCGGGTAGGTGCCAGATGCAAGAGCCAAGTTAAACAGGTGAAGTAAGGGCAATTTGAAATAGTCCACACATCCCTTCACTATATATGCCGGCAAATTATCAGGCCCAACCGAACAACTTGCTTTAAGACGTTTTATGCCTATCTCAACTTCTTCCATTGTTATAGACGTTATGTTAACATAGTTGGAAACAAGGTTATGTCCACTACAACCTCGAGCATTCGGGTCCAGAGAAGGAACATTCGGCAAGAAAACCTCCGAGAAGAACGTAGCAAACGCGGTGGCTGCACCCTCACCAACGTATTCCTTACCGTCAAAAGTCACTCGAGGTACAAATCCACCCTTCGATTTTAGATTATGCACGTGCTGCCAAAACGCTTTTGGATTATCTTTCACACTAGCCTGGATTCGATCAAGATAGCTACTATAGGCCGACGATATCCGCCTTTTCACATCGGCCCTTATTTTTGAGAATTCGTCATAAATAAACCTATTTTTAGTCAATTTCCATTTCCGATGCAGTTCACCTTTGCGCTTTAAATCTTTTATCAAATCTGCAGTGAACCAAACCGGATAGGATCTGCTGAGACCTCTTGATCTACTCTTTCTAGGTATACACTGGTCAAATATGTCATAAATAATTTTATAAAACTGTTCCACAGCAATGTCGACATTCACAGCACTAAGAACTTCATGCCAATTCGATTTAGTCACAAGTTCATAAAGAAGTTCATAATTGCCTTTACTAAAGTTCCAGTCCCGCTGCATGTCGACATTGCTGGGCTCCAATCGTTCCGTAGACAATCGTTGGGCAGCATAATCCATAGGAATAGAGATCTCTAAAGGTGGGTGGAACCCATCAGTCTTCGGAACCAGCCCGCTACTCATTTCTGAGACAACAATACCGCATGTGCACTCAGACACCAATACGACATCCAATTTACCACCATGTACATTAATTACTTCATTCATCTCAATCAAATTACACACAGTTAAAAAATAAGAATAGTAGTTTAAAATATTCCGAGATTTATAAACTAGGTTCAAGTTCAGGTCACCAACTATTATGACTGCACTCTTCAGTTTATCTGCTACTGATTCCACTTTCTGAAACCATCTCATATAAGTTTCATCAGAAGCACTAGGTGGGATGTATACCACGCACATATAGTATGTAAAACGCTCCACAACGAATGACACCCATAAGTCTTCACCAGTTGATGTCTCGAAGTCTTATGAGAGAGTGAGAGAGAGAGAAACATTTATTTACACATCTACGCACATTATCACACACACTATTACACATTATCTCAAATTCTACTAATATTAGGTATATGAATGCAAAGCTGCCTATAAAAGTGGTAGTCGCACCAATCAGCGTAGTTAGGGGCCAAGACTTAAGCTACCTTATCCCTAGCTAACTATCGCTCGCTGGATCTCCCCGAACGGGGTCCTACCACCAACTACGAAAAAGCACCGGACATAACCAGTGAGGCCACGTCCCCAACTCTGAGTACACCAAACGGGGAAGAAATCCTGAACGACATCCCTACTGCTACAGGAGTTGAGATGGCCACTCAATCGAAAGCGACAACAACAGTTCCGGAAAGAGATACGAGTATAAGCGATAACATTGTCTACTATAGTATTATTGGTTTTGTACATTATAATCACGTTCACCGTCGTGTTGCGCAAGCGTCATTAATCATTGCCTATGTTTTTGTCAAGGAAGACATTATCACATCATTGCCCGTTACACTCGACTAGCTGCAAAAAACACCTATGACTGGAGCAGGCAACGACTTCCCATTACCAAATCAGTAAATGATATACCTACAATATGGGGCCGCTTATATAGAGTACGTCACGCCAACTGTGGAATTCTGAACCCCCACCTAGGTATTCATACTAACAAGAAATGAGAAACGTTTATTATTAAAGCCGTGTGTACAGTTGCGATAGCATATTTTTAATTGAGAAGTTCTAGCAGTTAGGCACTTTTGGACGTAGTATATTATTAAATATATGTATTAATTCTAAATTGGTTTTGTTGTTTTTACAAAAGTATTTGTTTAAGCTTTAAAAAACAGGCTGTGTGTGTCAATCCCGTAGTCGTTTAAAAAAACACCCAGCTCTACCAGTCCCAAACATTCCCAAGCACAACATTTAAGCGCAGCGTATAACGGACTGCTACCCGCTGCAGGAGACCGTCAGAACTAGCCCTAAAGGCAATTCCTGTCTTTCATGCTCCACGGCTAGCTGTGATACGTATCAAAATATTATACATCGTATAGCATTTTTATACATCGTAGAAAGATTCATTCGTAAAAGTGGTTGTGATAAATGGTCTGATTAATTTATTGCGCTAACTTTTTTACGAATAAATGAATGATGCATTGTAAGGGGCGTTACTTAGTAGGCACGCGATAGAATAGGTCCAGCTTAAAAAATAAATATCTATGTTAACGACGACTTTAATTGAAGTAAATAAGTAAACACCTGTCGGCATCTCACTGAGCTCGATTTTTCATTCAATCATAGAACTAAAATAAAATACTTTATACTTTTTGAAGTGCATATACTTCAGTGGTAATAAACGTCGTCCAGAAGACGTCCATTTTGAACAAAGGCCTTCCAGCAACTCGCCACTTGCATCCATCGGCCTGCAATTCTTGCAAAGTCGTCATCTTGCGGTTCATGATCGTCACTCGAGTACCTTCCTTCCCCAATGGTTATCTATTCTTCGAGCGATGTTACCCACCCATTACCACGTAAACTTGCATATTCCTCGCGCTAAATTCATGACTTTTTAGTTCTTCGGCGAACATCCGTATTCCGGATTCTATCAAAAAAAAAACTTCAAGCTTAAGCTTAAAAAAACTTTAAGCTGTTTGTGTTTTAATTGTAACTAACCTCTATGGATTCGGTCCAAAATAAATGGCTTATTATTATTATTATTTTTAACTTTACAAGCTTAAATTTACTATCTCGTCCCATGCGACGAAAAAGGTTGTATGATAATAAATGACTAAATTGATTTTATTGTTTTGTTTTATTAAGCTATTCTCCAGCTTCATTTCTGTATATCAATTATTTCTCAAATCCAAGTACTTTTTGAGATTTCAACCCCTACAAAAGTTCCATGTGATATGAGCTCGACGTAGAAAGTTATACATCTCGATAGAACTTTACACGCCGGTCGCCTCGCCCCGCGGAGGGGCGCGTGCGGGGTTCTATCGTCAGTCGTCACCGGTCTTCGCGGGAGATGACACGCTTTATTACTTTACTAGCTTTTACCCGCGGCTTCGCACGCGTAAACTATTCGGTCTGGTAGTTGCAATTGAAATTTTCGGGATTTTACAAAATTCCCCTGGAAATTTCCAAATTTATATCGTGGTCTTCATTGAGGTTGTGTTGTGAATAACTGTACAAAATTCAAGACTCTAAACCCAGTGCTAAAATTTCAAAATTTTTCGCTATCCTAATTCAAATTCATATCATTTATTCAGTAAATAGGCCGCAATGGGCACTTTTACACGTCATTTTTTTTTATACCAGCACTTTCGGAAAGACCATCATTGCCAAGAAGAATGCGCCGCAAGAAGCTTGGCAGAAAGTCATTTTTTCAAAATAAAATAAGTACAAATAAAATACTTAAAAACTACAGTAAGTATACAATTAAAGAAAAAATTACAAAATAATAACAATAATACACCGATGTATGGGGTCCCTTAGTTACAAAACTATCCCGTGGAAATATCGGGATAAAAAGTAGCGTATATGTTATTCCAGACGTCCGGCTACCTACATACCAAATTTCATGCCTCTAAGCCCAGCGGTTGTTATTTCAAGATTTTATCCCTATCCCGTGGGAATATCGGAATAAAAAGTAGCCTATGTGTTATTCCAGAGGTCCAGCTACCTACATACCAAATTTCATGGCTCTAAGCCCAGTGGTTGTTATTTCGAGATTTTATCGCTAGTTATCCCGTGGGAATATCGGGTCAAAAAGTCACTTAAATGTTATTCCAGATGTCCAGTTACCTACGTACCAAATTTCATGACTCTAAGCCCAGCGGTTATAATCTCGAGATTTTATCCCTATCCCGTGGGAATATCGGAATAAAAAGTAGCCTATGTGTTATTCCAGAGGTTCAGCTACCTACATACTAAATTTCATGGCTCAAAGACCAGCGGTTGTTATTTCAAGATTTTATCCCTAGGTATCCCGTGGGAATATCGGGTCAAAAAGTCACCTATGTTTTATTCCAGACGTCCAACTACCTACATACCAAATTTCATGACTCTAAGCCTAGCGGTTGTTATTTCGAGATTTTATCCCTATCCCGTGGGAATATCGGGATAAAAAGTATCCTATGTTTTAATCCAGGTTATAAACTAACTTTCCGCCAAATTTCATCAAAATCCGTCCAGCCGTTTAAGCGTGAAAAAGTAACAAACATACTCACTCACTCACTCACTCACTCACAAACTTTCACATTTATAATATTAGTAGGATGTTATTTTGGCACGTTTTCTTTGGTGTGGGTTTCTTTATAATTTTATGTTAATTTTGTGGGGCATGAATTTAACTCCTAATCAAACGAATCGTCGCTCGAGATGACTTATAAACTTGGCACTAGACCAACGAATAAACAAAGTACAAGTGAAATTAATGATTTAATTACAAATGGTCCAACAGAGGATAGTCATCATGGTTCAGAAAGACGTAATTAGCTATTTCTTCTATTTATAAAATAATAGTGAGTGTGTTTTTATGTTTTTACGGTTTAAGTGCTTCTGCCGTTAGATTCCGGAGTAAAAGGTAGCATATTACCTCTTAGAACTTTATTTATAGTAAATCAATAAAAACCGGAAAATAAATATTCGTAACGTATTATGGTCTTAGCAATAAAAGTTTTATATAGATTTCACGATCAGAAAAAGTTTTAATAAGCACGATGTATATAGTTATGTACCATTAATCGATGGAAACTAGATAGAATTTCAGAGTTGTAAGAGCACTTGTAACCATTTACGCCGGAACAGACACGCGTTGTCGAGTTCACTTGTGCATATGTCACCTTCTTCTACGGAACTCATTTAAGTTAACACCGTTTACGTCTCAAATTTTATTTTCTATTTATTTTTATGGAATAAAATATCATACATACATACATATACGTGACGCTTTATTCCCTGTATGGTAGGCAGAGACAATAGAGCGCCATACGCTTCTATTCTGACATAGTTCTCTCGCTTCATCCCATTCATCACTCCTCATACATGCTCGACGCTTTCGGGTACTTCTAACCTATATAGCCTCTCTTCAATATGCCGCCGATCTGGTCGGTGTACGTTTTACGAGGATAATATAATAAACTAATGCCCCAGTCATATCTTCTGCAAATGTAGAAACATCACACAGTACGGAATCATGTTTGTATATATGTAAACTCTTTATTGCACATAAAAATACAAATACACAGAGAGGAGTAAAAAGGCGAGCTATTGATCTAGAGCGTGATGCGATGTAAAATCTAGGTAAAGAAAGTAGTGTCGCCGTTCAACCCGTCACTTTCTGTAGGCATATCGCCAATATTGGAACCATCGCCTACAAAGGAATTGACGCCTATAAATGAAATTTCTGATACCGAAACGGTTACTCTAACTCTAATTATATCGCAAGTATTGTCTCGAACGCAGGCTCGATGACTTCCAGCCACCTGAACAAGCCGGGTTCCAAAAAGGCTTATAGTACCGTAGACCGCATACATACGCTGCGGCAAGTCATACAGAATACCGAAGAGTATAACTTGCCACTATGTCTAGCGTTTGTGGATTACGAGAAAGCCTTTAATTCGGTCGAAACGTGAACGGTGCTTTAGTTTCTCCAGCGATACCGTTGACTATTGGTATATCGAAGTGTTAAAGTGTTTGTATAACAACGCCACTATGTTGGTCCGAGTACAGGAACAGAATTCGAATGCGATTCCTTTGAAAACAGGCGTAAGATACGTAGATGTCATATCTCTGAAACTGTTTACTGCCGCTTTCGAAGACGCCTTCAAGCTTCTGGAATGGAAAGGATTAGGCATCTCATCAGCGAATACATCACTCACCTTCGGTTTGCCGACGATATCGTGGTTATGGCAAAGTCGATGGAAGAACTCAGTACGCTACTCTAAAACTCAATCGAGTGTCAAGAACAGGTGTCTACTCTATTTTGGTTGAGAATTCGGTTCTTGAAGTTGTTGACGCATATGTATACATAGGAAAAACCGTCAACAGAGGTAAGTTCAACTTCGAGAAGATTGACCAATCGTCGAATCCAACACAGATGGCACCGTTTGGAAAACTCAGCAATGTCTTTTCGTTCAAAATTCCTCAGTGCCTTAAGACTAAAGTCTTTTTAACCAATGTGTGTTGCCAGTGATGACAATACATATGGATCGGAGACGTGGTGCTTCACTATAGCCCTTATAAATAGGCTCAGAGTTGCTCAGCGAGCTATGGAGAGAGCTATGCTCGGGATGTCTCTACGAGATCGAATTAGAAATGAGAAGATATGTAGAAGAACAAGGGTCACATTATCGACATGGCCAAACAAATTAGCTCGTTGCAGTCGTGGCAATAGGCAGGCCATGTAGGATGGAGAACGTATGCTGTTGGGGCGAAAAGTTCCAACGAGATGGAAGGATGACCTAGTTAAAGCGGCGGGTTCGCGGTGGATGCAACTAGAGGGCTATGGGGAGGCCTATGTCCAAGAGTGGACATTCTGCGGATGTGATGATCCGATGATGATGAATACGATTACTTTAAACTTTTTATATAATTTTTCATGTGCGATCATAAAACAAGCACAAGGAACAAGTTTCATATTGTGAGTACCTATTGGCAATGTCGTTTGTAATAAGCATTAATTATTATTTATTTTCGTCATTGCGAATAATCAGTACAGTCGAGTTCATAAACATGTGAGCAAATTTGATAAAAAATATCTGAACATGACTCTATTGCTAACGGCGTAGAAGATAGATAGATATATAGTCACATGTTGTTGAAAAAATTATCAAAATATCGAGGAATAAAGTTTCATATGCTATAGACCACGGTTCGCAAAGTCAAACTCCGACGAAGATAGTTCTATATTCTCTTAACACACGTATTTTTGGCTGTGCGTTACACGAAAACAGTTACATATTACTTTAAGACCCAGAATTCCTTGAAAGCCTTAACATTTTAAAAAAGATGCTACTAAAAGTATCCTGACAACTCTAGTAAAACTATACTTAATTGCATTGACGAATTCCTATTACTTACAAAGCTAAATCAAATTAAACTAAGCGAAAATTCAAATGCCCCTAGTGAAAGTAACAATTTTTGCAGAAGTGACTTTATTCGTCGGATGGGACGAAATTTAACAAAATAGTGGTAGGTAACTAAGAATTCCGTCAAACAGAATGAAATGTTTAACGTTAATGTCATTAGTTTTCTGCACAAAAAGGAAGAAAATTCGAAAAAAATATTTCTCCGTAAACATCTCAACTTAAATAATTTATTGAATCAGGGCGTTACTTGGGCGGAGGTCCATATCAATGAACTAAAAGAATTTCTTGCTCACCGCGACCTTACGATAGCTAAGCTTGTGTGATTTGTGTGTGTTCTTACAGTGTGGAGGTGGAGGAACTGCATGAACACGCATATTTTGCATAAGCTTAGCTATCGTAAGGTCGCGGGTGAGGAAATTATTTTAGTTCATCTCAACTTTAATTACCTACCTACATCACCCGTTAGTGATTGACGGCAATATTTACGTTTTTATCCAATTATTTACCATATTTCTCAGTAGACTTCTGTTTCAGACAATAGGTTCGCTCTTGTTTGGCAAGACTCTTTTATCTGCAGCCTATCAACATTAAAGTTTTAATTTCCTGGATTATCGAATAACTGTGTAAGAGCAAATCTTTTGTAAATAAAGGTTCTAATTCATTACAACTTCTGCTGAAATATAACAAAATTTAGCATACTTCTACAGACCTCAGGCAATCTGTTTTTATTACAAACTAATAACTGAACTCAAACCACAAGTTGCTGTAAGTAATTTTTTGTGACAGTTCATCGAAAAAGACCCAAAAATTACTTCACGCCTCAGCTTCTATTGACAAAAAGTAACCCACCCTTCCTACGTAACGATTCTCTAAATAACACGTTATTTGCTCTAACTCTGCCAATCTACGACTCAATCTATAAACCTCGGCACACGTCAAATGGCTTCTATGCCCAACCGCCGTGAAATGGCTATTTTAGCTACGGAGTTTCTATAAAAAAACTATTAGCTGTTAAATTGAAGCCGGCAGTGTGTGGCCAGTGATAGCTCCTTTCTCGTCGCGCATTGGTCAGCCTTTCAGTTTTTAATACAATTGAATATGGAATGACAAAAGCTGATTGGCGTTTCGGCATCGTTTAGTCGCTAGGA
>NC_133483.1:1385991-1424164 GCF_025370935.1 Choristoneura fumiferana
TAATGGCCAACATGCCTCTATAGTTCTATATTCTGAATGCTTCCGGAGTTCTTTTTTAACTGTCTAAACCTCACATCCATAAGAACTATTGAAAAGATTGACTAATAACTCAACTTTTACGACTGATACAAGTTCATTGAGGCCCGGAATTTTGGGTTGGCTATAACATATGTAGGGAGAGAGCACCGCTTTTATCAACGTTATCGATAAAAAAAAAAAATTTTTTTTATTTATTTATGTTACTTTTATACATAATTGTAAATAATTTTGCAACGAATATTATAATAAAATACTTTATATTGGCTATAGTAAGAACTGAAGAATACAAAATAATATTTCTCTTTTTATCAAACAAACTACCTAAAGTTAAGTGGTCTCAGAGGGATGTTTTCTCAAGTTATAAAATATATAGGTATTCGTAACTATCCTAACTTTCCGATATTTTGAACTTAACTGTTTAAAAAAGTATGTATCATCGAAAGTTTGATTATTTATAAAAACATTAATAAAAAAAAACTTTCGATTTGTCGATAACATCGATAAAAAAGCGGTGCTCTCTCCCACAATCTGTCAATAGCCGCACGCAAAATTCCAGCCTTAGTTCTTAAACTCAGGTCTCATCTTACTGTGAATAGCCTGCCTTTATAATCTAATGTAATCAAGAATCAAATAATAATAATAATAGTTGTAAAATAATTATATAATCTACGTACCTAAACATTTAGTTTATGTTTTTAAAGTCACACAATAAATTAGTTATATTTACAAAATATCTATTATTTATTGTAGTTTTAGAGTGATTGTGTAGTATGTCTTTATAACGGCCCAAGGGTTGCCGACGGTGCTGGCTGAAATCAGCGCTGGGGTGTTTTAACGCTTCAGCATTATGCTGAGCCAGTGTCCGATTCACAACCCAATGACACATACCTTGTGTTGTTTTTTTGTACCTAATAATTGTGTTGTCTTTGTGTTGTGAATAAATAGTTCTTCTTTCTTTCTTCTTTCTAAAATAGGTACGTTCGTGGTGAGGCTTCTGATGAAAGCACTTTAACACCGAGAATAAGAGTAGGATTATTTTCACACTGTTACTTAACTTTACAAAACACTTAAAAACAGTTCACAGTAATTTCGCACTCTAAAACTCGCTTACAAGTCGCTTTGAATTCTCTTCGATGTTTATCGCTCGGTATCGCATTCGAAACTGTCCTCCGCCGCAACCTCACCCGGCTTATATACCCCCGTGAATCGGTCCACAAAGTTCGAAACAGTCCAGCTAGGACGTCAACCTACATCTCGAATATTCCGGAAACGAGTAGAGTGTCGTCTCTTTCATGTGCTATCTCTCTCACACAGTTACTAAATATTCCGGAAACAGGATCATCACTCTGTTTCTCTCACACATATAGCTATCCTTGTCACACACCTTCTCGAATGTTCTCAGTAAGCTGTCTCTTTTCTAATCTGCTATCTCTTTCACTCCTATTGAAAATTTCGCCATATACTGAAATTACCAAAGGCCCATAAGGGGTCCTGAAAACGCCTGGAAAACGGGTTTTCAGGTTATGGCGTCATCGGATAGAGGGTGGCCTGAAACGGACTGAAAAACTGTTTCAGGCGCCTGAAAACGGTAACTTGGGTTGAAAATTTTATAAAACTAATATGTGATAGAGCTTCCTCTGAAACGGCCTGAACAGTATTTCAGCCTGCTGAAAAACGCCTCCAATGGGTCGAAAACACGATCAAAGTTTAGCACCTAAACCCACCGTCGTAACAAATAGGTTTACCTGGAGAGTAAGTCCTTCGACAGCCAGTGTTGCCGTAGCGAGTTCCAGAGTGTGTGCACATGAACACTTCCCAGTCCTGTCTGCTCTACTCTTAACACCTGTAAATTATCGTTAATAAATAAATATTATCTTAATAACTCATAACAATAAGCAAGAGAATGTTTCAGTGGGTAAAAAAACAATCATTCTCTATTTAAAAACCTTTGGGATGGACTTTTTAGGGTAGATGTCTACTCTCTCCAATAAAGTATGCATGCATGAAGCTCCTTTGTTATCAATGGTTGATTATTTAAGTATAATAGGGCCCACATACAAAACGAAAAATCAATCCTACAATCAAACTGCACAGGTGTGATTCATCGTAAATTCTTACGCCACTACTTTATCGTAGCGATCTTTACTTCAGTTCCGATGGCGATCGCTTGATGCAATAGCGGGTGTGGTTCAATTATAGCCGTAATTCATCCGTTTCCAAATTTTGATACTGTTCCGTGCAATGATACAGTCACCAGCACCAATATCTGACACAACAGATGTGCATAAATATCTGATACAACTCTATTTCTAGGCCGGAAGGATGAGTCACATATTTTTGCACGCTCGCTGTGTGCGCAGATATAAATGCTTAAAAACATACAAAACTTTAGCTTCCCACACAATACGATAAACAGTACCGGTGGAATGATGCAGTCCGATTGTTTAGGATTTTCGTAGCGTCTGTAGCTCTTACAGATAGCGCGCGAGTTGAATGCAGAGCTCAGGAATGCGATAGTGTTGCGTACAACCTATTAGAATGAATGTAGACATTTATAAAAAGAAAAGTTATTTAATTTCACATTTTTAAACCTTTTTTGACTGCATCACTTGCACACTATTTGTAGTTCAAAACTTGCCTTCTCTCTGCAGCGTGGGCAATGTGTGTGATCGGACCTAGCGCAAGAAAGACAGAATACGTGGCATGGTAATCTGAAACAGATTATTATTATTTATAATTTTTATAATGCACAGCAGCTAAATAGTAACCTTTGTAGTCACGGACCACTTTCACAAATAAAACAATTCCACAGACTGTCAATTTTTTTTAATTTCTTAATAAATAGTTAAGAGACTGACACAACACTCTATGGACTGACCCCACTGCGGGACCCGATGATTGATATACACATGCTAGGGCCCGTGGACCCCACTATCAAACACACCCTGCCCATAGAACTATAGCAGATCAATATAAATAAAATGTACAACCCTAGACTTCTAATGCATTTTTAACTTTAAGACTGACCTTATATTCAAGAATTGCTAAACTCATGTTACGATAATTTAAAAGAATCTATAATGCTTGACTGTAACCTTCCAAACTTATCTGGATAGTCTATCTATCTTGAGTCATATTTTTCTATTTTAATTTCATATTCTTATTATCTCAAGTCCATTCTATAATATTTTAATTATTGAAATATTGAGTTTAAGGAGGCTAGAATGCAGGTTTTTTTACATTCAGCATATTATTATGAAAATTATGACACTGGTTCTTCTCCCAAAACACCGGAGATCCTCTCAACAATATACTCATAGTCAGGGTCAATGATGCAAGCATACATAATAGAAAAAAAAACACCTTTTCTACTAACCATTCTACCATAGATAAGAATAGGCTTTGAGCATATATCACAGCAATATATCATAGGGTTCAGGACTTTCTCCCCAATGAGTGTGGCTCGGTGACTCCAGTCCAGCCTCAGCATAGGTTCGGGGGGGCCTCGCTGCAGCGTTGTGAACACAGGGGCTTCTAATTGGGATATGTCTGATGGTACCTCCACTGGAATGAGAAAATATGGTACCTACTGCAGATTATCAGAATACAGAATATTCAACACTAATTTATGACTGTGGCTTTATTACCTACTCTGTGATAATTTAAGTATTTTTTGCCTTGACACTGAAATGTTAAAATTATGTATGTAAAGTATGTTTGGGCATTGCACACTTTCAAAACATGACATAAAATCAACATAATTGAATGCCCAGATAAAGGAATTCATAAATCATACTACTGACTACCTTATTACTATATTATGATGATGTTTACTGAAATACTGTGATTGTGTTGGCTTACTGAATGGAAAATAGACTAAACTGCTTTATTCTAGTGTAATGTACTTACATTTGGGAGGTTCGACTTGTTCAATTCCTCCTTAGGAGGCTCTTCGATAACGGACTCCTCTTGGTCTTGCGCAGTTTCCTCAACGGAGCACTCTTCTTCATCAATGAGACATCACTTTTGGACCTTTTTGCCCCGCCGCGGCCTCTCCCTCGACCGCGCCGCGGCCCCTGCCTCGGCCACGGCCACGGGCATTTCTTTTCTCACTATTCATTTTAAAATTAACACAGAAACTAACTTTATTGCCGTCAAAACGGCGATATTAGTTTTGTTGACACTTAACCTCTATTACAAAGATGTAAGTAGTGTTCAAGTTTTGATAAGAATTTAAGGACTAAAGGTAAACTTTTAAATGTTTCACAAAGTAATAGCACGTAAAAGAAATAGGAATGCGAACCTAAATAATGTCTGTGATTTTCGGGACGCAAACTACTCAAACTAGGTTCAGTCAAATTGAGGCGTTTTTCAATTATCTGTCAGTCAACCAACACACTTCCTACAAGCAAACGAAGAATTCGCCACTAGAGGCGCTAGTGTAGCGTGAGGGAGGTCTCCGAAATGTCAAATCTCATAGTTTTTGGGTGGGTGAGCTACGCGGGTTTATTTATAATTGAAATAATTTTGTGAATATTTTGCAATATCTGAAATTAATTATGGCAAATATGCGTTACGGGGCAATGAATGTCTGTGTTTTGAGACAGTTTTGTCTTTCGGAAACCTTTGTCCTCCCTTTTTTCCGTTCAAAACGGAGACTATGCAACACTGTGGCATGCTCGATATTTTTATTGTACGGTTTTAAGGTGTATTAAATATGATTTTAATCTAAACTTTGTTTTCACGCCCGTAATAACAAACTTGAAAGCCATGCTTAAAAACCTCACGCAACAGTGCGCCATCTAGTGAGACAAAAAACGATAGCCCTCATTAATGCTGTCATGTAAGCTGTACCTTAAAAAAAGTTTGTGAGAAATTGAACTGTGTATATCGACTATAATGAGGTCCAACAAACAAACCCATGCCCGCACGAAACCCGTTACACATAAAATTTGCATTCTATATCATATTGTCTATGGATAAATTTTGAGCAACAAGTTTTGACATGTCAACGAAATTTGAATTCACCGCTCCAATTCAGCACATTAGCCGGAAGAAAATCTTAGGTTTTCTTCCCCGTTTATCACGAGCAAATGAAGGATAATGGGTGAAATAAAATATCCAGTTACCTTGGTAAGTGGAAATACTTAATATTTTACCTAATTTAATTGTTTTAATGGGTCACAATTCTATTTGTATGTTTTGCCTTTGAAACGGAGAAAATCATGTGACAATCATTTATGTTGATTTTTAACAAATTTCACTGATTTACGTCGATGATACCTCTTGCCAACAAATATTGGTTGGTGCTCCTCACATGATACCGTTTTACCGGTACGTCCCACATCTGTAAACATTATTTTATTTGAGGTTAGAAAAAACGTAAATAAACAAGTAAGCACATAAGTAAGCGATAAGTAGCTAGATGTCGCCGCATCGACACCGTAGACAAAAAAACAATTCTTTATTTGTGTTTTTAAATTGTTTGATCCGAAATAATTATGAGGATCAGTTGGAAAGAGACATTTTGCCTATACAAAAATCAGTATTTAACCCAAAATAAGCTATTGCTTATAGTACAGTCGAAGGCATAAAACATTATGAAATATAAAACATATTAAAAAAGATTATGTAAACACCAACCTTATGGCAGTGGAATAGGGGTGTATAGATGAAGACCTTGACATTAGGTTGATTGGTAAATTATCATATAAATAGTTTTTTGACACACAACTCATATTTATACTGACCACTCAAAACCCTATGATGTTCCAACTAGTTTCTTCTCAGTGGTCCTCAATAGATTATGAACTCTCACACTGCATGATAAAGTTCAATTTTGTATGCAAGCAGGTAACAGTGTTAGATTGTACCTATTATAAATTCTACAAGCCCCCTGTATGTCTCAAATGAGGAATAACAGGAACACATGATTATCATCATCAAACAAGACTTTACTGTGAGTGATCTTTGAAAACTAGTTACATTATGCTTATACTTAAGTTACATTGTGCCAACACTTCGCTAGTAATCAGCTGCCAAAATACATGACCATCTTGGTCAAGTGCAACATTAGTCATTATATTTCACATTTGACTTTTTTTTTGGTATGTATTGCATTTCTAGTATTATTAGTTCTGAGCCTGCCTACACCCTATTTTATTTACCACAAGTCTGTAGATATTATGGGACAAATGAGTAGTACCAGTGGCATAGCTTGGACTAATGTAATGTAGGCCGAGTCGTATCAGCAAGGCCCCTTTTCTATGGTTGCATCGCATTTAAAGAGGCCTTGTGAGGCCCTTTTAAGTGCGAGGCCGTGGGCGAGGGTCCACTCCGCCCACGCCTAGCTATGCCACTGAGTAGTACCTATGGAATATAGCTCAGGTAGGTAACGCTAATGCAGATCCCGTGGTGTCACTCATTTCTATGGCATCCGCAAATAGCAAGCGTTGTGCCCACCCCACTACGCGGTCATATGCTCTGTGCATTTTTTTTTTTGACTGGATGGCAAACGAGCAAGTGGGTCTCCTGATGGTAAGAAATCACCACCGCCCATAAACATCTGCAACACCAGGGGTATTGCAGATGCGTTGCCAACCTAGAATCCTAAGATGGGATACCTCAAGTGCCAGTAATTTCACTGGCTGTCTTACTCTCCACGCCGAAACACAACAGTGCAAGCACTGCTGCTTCACGGCAGGATTAGCGAGCAAGATGGTGGTAGCAATTCGGGCAGACCTGCATTTTCGTAGTGAAGAAAAAAAAAAAAGTGCGTCTGCTGCCGGCGGGTGCGCGTGCGACGGTGCCTGCCTAATTTGCAAGCCAGTGGTAGAACCTTAAAAGTTTACTCGACATATTTTTTAACTGACCAGCTCTTGACCCTTAAGTACCACACTTGATGGTATGCAGATGAGGTCGAATATCAGAAAGTACTTGCGCCATTTTCAAATTTTAAGGACCAAGGGTTTGGGCTAGTTTTGATGGCCATGCCAACCAGAACTTTTTCTTTGCACAGTATCTGGACGGCCGAGCTTCGCTCGGACTTCTTTTTAGGGTTCGGTAGCCAAAATGGCAAAAACGGAACCATTATAGTTTCGCCATGTCTGTCTGTCTGTCTGTCCGTCCGCGGCTTTGCTCAGACTATCAATGCTAGAAAGCTGTAATTTTGCACGAATATATATGTAAACTATGCTGACAAAATGATACAATAAAAAAATCAAAATATATTTTTTTAGAGTACCTCCCATAGACGTAAAGTGGGGGTGATTTTTTTTTCTCATCCATTCTTGTAGTGTGGGGTATCGTTGGATAGGTCTTTTAAAACCATTAGGGGGTTGCTAAAACGACTTTTCGATTTAGTGATTTGTTTGCAAAATATTCAACTTTAAAGTGCAATTTTTCATTAAAATCGAGCGCCCCCCCTCTAAAATCCAAACGGGTGGGTGGAAATATTTAAAAAAATTCAAGATGGTAGTAAGTATATCAAAGAGTTACAAGGAAAACTATAACGGTTAAGTTTTCTTAAGAATTATTAGTAGTTTACTTAATTTTTTCGTGATGGCTACGGAACCCTATTTCGGGCGTGTCCGACACGCTCTTGGCCGGTTTTTTTACGCTTCCGTACATTTTATTGGCGAAACGGAATCCTTATATAATCAGTCTATAGTTTTTAAGTTGCCTAGTCAATAAAAATTACAAAAAAAAACCGTAATTTTAATAATAAATAAGAAAAGAGGGGAAATATAACCAATCCCCTCCCTCTCTATTATCGCGCCAACAACTGGGCTTGAAATTTTGAAAAATAAATACAGTAAATAGTACTTTATCTACCTATTATAGATTACAGGAATTCCTACAAGACACGCGTAGTTTAAATATGGGAGGCACGATTTAAAACATTTCATCACACGGAACACTACGCGAGATCGACTCGCACTTGTCTGGTGTACATACATTACATTTATTGTCCGTTTTTTCTTCTGAAACATCTGATTAAGCATGACTAAGCATTAACATGAGTTCAGAGAACCAACAGAATGTTTTATGCTCTATTCATTATAATTCCATTGTATAATTTAATTTGTGTATCTTAAATCATTCATGAGGTCAATGTCATCGCCCCCTAAATTCTAACCAGTGGATTTGTATTCAATTAAACTTGTTTTCGCCGAGGAGATAGTTTGAATATAAAAGCAGAATGAGATATTGCACAATAATAATTTAGTTTTCTTTATTTTCTTTATTGATCGCTTAAAGTTGAAAATATACTGAGCGCAGCGGTACAAAATTTGGCCCACTCTATATACAAAAGTACCTGCCACTGCATACATTTGAGGGCCAGATTTTTTGCCGCTTGCTTCAGTATTGGCTCTGTGCACGACATCAGCGCCACCTAGCGTCCGCAACTTTTTTGCTCTGATGCTCTGACGTTTTGAAATTTCATAGCGACATTGTGACCAAAATCAAACCTATAACGTATTCATTTATAATACAAAATTACTGTGATACCGTGATTTGGGTGGACAAAAGGTTGTGAATTCATTTTGGTCATTAAAATTAAATGAGGTAAGTAAATTTATTCAATAAGTGTTTTTATTTTCGTTATGTCAGGGTTTGTTTATTTCATGTTTAATTGTACTTTTACTGTAAAACGAAAAGATAAAGCTATCTTATTGGTTTCTTTGAATAATAGTAAAATTATATAATTGCTCTTATATCGGTAGTAATAAATTAAATATCGTTTCAGATGAGTATCATTTTGAAGATCGGTTTTGTGAGTATCAGTCAATATAAAATTTCAACCACAAACCGTTTCATAAGAAAAATTGTTGCTGGACATGTCCGAGATGTAGAGGAATTAAGAACAAAACAGGGACAGCGTTCAATTATTCAAGCTCGCATCATAACACAAACATCTATTACTAAAATTAGGTAGTTAAAGTCAGTTTAAAGTCTATAAAAATTGATTTGTTGCTGACAGATTCATATGAGTATGACAGATGACAGAGCCAGAACTATTTCTACTTTTGGCCACCATGAGCACTGCGATAGATTTCATCACCCCCACCTAGTACTTCGCACCCTCCCAATACCCCCCTATAGGGGCATCATATTCAGGGTAAGTGCGAATTTAACCTAGTTTGGGTGTGTGTGTGTGTGTATAAGTACGGTCGTATATGGTACGGCATGTTAGGGAGCGCGATACCCCTATCTCCATTCCTAGTATGATGTATGAGTAATCATGATCAGCCGGAAGACGTTGAACAAGGCCCCCCCCCCCCCCTTAAAACGTCTTAATGATCGTGAACGACAACTCGCCTCTTGCATGCACCAGTTTCCCGCAATTCTCGCGACGTCGTTAGTCCACCTAGTGGGAGGCCTTACCTACGTTTCGTCTTCCAGTTTATAGTTGCCACTCTAGAACCTTTCTCTTCTCCGCCAACGGTTATGTTCTTCTAGCGATGTGACCCGTCCATTGCCACTTCAACTTGCATATTTTTCGAGCTTTGGCGGTGACTTTAATGGTGATTTTCCACCGGCGAGGCGAGACGAGACGAGGCGAGACGAGAATTGAAATTTTTATGCTTCTCTCGCGCCCGCCGCGGGCGCTGCCATCGTCTCGTCTCGTCTCGTCTCGCCGGTGGAAAACCACCTTAACTCTTCTGTGAATTTCCAAACATGAACTTACGTACGGATTATGACGAAATAGAAATCGCTCATCCAATAGAATAATGACATTATTTACAAAAAAACAAGTTTTAGATTTTTAATTTACGGTTTGATAATATTTAAATCACTTTTTAGGGTTCCGTAGCCAAAATGGCAAAAACGGAACCCTTATAGTTTCGCCATGTCTGTCTGTCTGTCTGTCCGTCCGACCGCGGCTTTGCTCAGGGACTATCAATGCTAGAAAGCTATGCCGATAAAATGGTAAAATAAATAAATTCAAAACCCCACCCATAGACGTAAAGTGGGGGTGTTTTTTTTTTCTCATCCAACCCTATAGTAAAAATAATAAAAATAAAAAAATCTGAAAAAATTTAGGATGATAGTAATAACGGTTAAGTTTGCTTGAAAATTATTAGTAGTTTAAAAGTAAATAGCAGCCTAAGGTATAAAATTTACCTAAACTTGGAAGATTCCGTATAAAATACGAAATCATTAGAAAAATATTACTTTTTTTTTTCGTAATGGCTACGGAACCCTTTTTTGGGCGTATCCGACATGCTCTTGGCCGGTTTTTTAAGTAATCGTCACACACAAAGCAATTGTGTCGATGGCCTGTTGGATGAGCGAAATGTAGAGTGCAATATCTGACACAACAAGCGTGCATAAATCCGATACGACTCTATTTCTAGGGCTGGTCCTGGTAGGACCTGTCAGATATTTTTGCCCGCACCGCTGTGGCAGATTAAAGGCAAGTGTCTGTATTTCAAACAATTACTAAAGCCGATAATAAACACCTTTTACTCCCAGAGTTAATAGAACCCATTGAACTTCTGTTTATTAGTCCCATAGCAATAAAAGTTCATGATTTACAACCTCATTCAGATTCCTGTCATGTTGGCGTTGCGGTGAACAAAAGCACACAAAGCTTCGCGGGTTCGACAATACATTTTTATGATTCGGCTGCCGTATGAAGCCGCGACGTGATGTTCGTTTTAATCAATCAAGTTCTGCATTACTACGAGAATGAAAATATTAACTAGAAACGCTTTGTTGACACGTAGTGATAGATTCGTAGGGAGAGGCTGCAGTAGATCTACAGATCTCTATCGGGCAGATGTACCTGGGAGGGACCGAAGTCCTAAGGAAGCTCACTAGATGTCGCTAGGAGTCGCTACTGAGAGAGGATGGTTTACAAAATCCTAACCTATGAGCGCTATCGCGTATTAATTCGCACTAGAGCGCTAGTGTAGCGTGAGGTCTCCGAAATGTCAAATCTCATAGTTTTGTTGATATACGCGGGTTTTTGTGTTAGGAATAATTTTGTGAATATCTTGCCAATATCCCTGAAAATTTGCTTCCGGGCCAATGAATGTCTTGTGTTTTAGACAGTTTTGGTCTTTGAAACCTTTTTCCTCCCTTTTTTCCGAACAAAACGGGGACTATGAGCATTGCTCATATTTTTATGCTACAGTTTTAAGGTGTATTGAATATGATTTTAATCTAAACTTTGTTTTCACGCCCGGTACAGTTTTAAGGTGTATTGAATATGATTTAATCTAAACTTTGTTTTCACGCCCGTAATACAGACTGAAACCATACTTAAAAACCTCACGCAACAGGCGCCATCTAGTGAGCCAAAAACGAAGCCCTCATTATAATTATGTTTAGAGCACTTTCACATATAGGCGTCGCTAGCGACAGCCGCGCTTCACAGTATCTGCCACCGCTAGCTGGGAGCGCTGCAGTCGCGCTTCTGTCGCCGACTGTCGCGCTGCAGCTGCGCTGCGCCTGCGCTACTTAAATATGTATGATACGAGTCGCGCTACTGCACCGCGACTCAGAAGTAGTGTTGCGTATAGTAGTTCACTACTAGGAGCGCTCGATTTAGTTCGCCGCTCCTCACCGAACTAATTCGCTCTTTTAGGTCGTCAGTACCCTTAGTGTAAGTTTTGGGTTACAAAATACGTCTCGATCGCGTTCGCGTTAAAATCTCAATTTGCATGGAAACACGAACATCGCAAACATTCCGCTAGAGGCGCTGTTCGTGCTTGCATACAAAGTGAGACTTAAACGCGAACGCGATCGAGACGTATTTTATAACCGAAAACATACTAAGTTCACAGCTCCCGACGCCGACGCTGATCAACGCTCCCGTCTCGAACCAGAGAAAGGATTCACTATCTTTTTTTAGTTATTATTTTGCTTATACTTTTTGCATTGCACTAAAGTCGGTTTTTAGTATATCAATTCTTTTGGCGATAAAACGTTGATTGTTTTTGGCTCCGGTAATGCCGCGCCGCGCTCTTCGTTTTCTCCCGCTCCTCTATTACAGTACATACAGTTCGTTCGGTCTTGGTCTTACTCATCGTATGAACTGAACTAAGGAGCGAGCGGTCTGGGAACTAGTTTGAGTTTGCGTAGTTCGTGTGCGGGAGCGTTCTTACGATACGACCTGGTTCGTTCGCGAACTACACAACCCTACTCAGAAGCAAGTCGCACGACAAAAGCCGTTGTACAGGTATGTGAATGACAATTTGAAGAGAGTTACCTTCTACGCCACGCTCAATAAGACAAACAGTAAACATCATCATGATAAAGTGGTACGGACCGGATCGAAATCCTCTGTTTATTTCGACAACTGGCTTGTTTTGCCGATTTTATATATAGTGCTTACCCGCAGCTTCGCACACGTAAATCATTAGGTCCAGCCCAGCAGCTGAATTGAAATTCCGGATTTTTAAAAATCCCGTGGAATTCCCGAAAATTAAATCGTTGTTTTCATTGACGTTACATTAAAAACAGTCATGGTCAAATCTCATGACTCTAAGCCCAGCGGTTGATGTTACCCTATCACGTGGGAATATCGGAATAAAAAGTAGGCTATGTTTTATTCCAGATGTCCATCTATCTACATACCAAATTTGATGACTCTAAGCCAAGCGGTTATTAGTTCGAGGTTTTATCCTTATCCCGTGGGAACATCGGGATAAAAAGTAGCCTATGTGTTATCCAGACACGTCCAGCTACCTACATACAAAATTTCATGACTAAGCCCAGCGGTTGTTAGTAGAGATTTTATCCCTATCCCGTGGGAATACGGCATACAAAGTATCCTATGTTTTAATCCAGGATATAAACTAACTTTTTGAAAATTTTTGGTCCACATACCGTCCAGCCGTTTCAACGTGAAGAAGTAACAAACATACTCACTCACTCACAAACTTTCACATTTATAATATTAGTAGGATTATATAGGTATACTTACTAAAATCAGAAACATTTATTTCTTTCAACAATTTGAATCCTGGAATCCCGGGGCATATTCATCTTAGCGTAACGATTGAGATCATTGATCCCGTGCTGCACCGTCAGTGTCGATCACTGACGATAAATGACGGATTGATCCGAGCAACTGGCCCTATACCCACGACGTGCAAAATTCGAACTTCGTATCTTGCCGTGACTGACGCTAATATGGTATCTAATACGAGAGTGAGAGGGACGGTCGATACGAACGAACTTAGATTTTTGAATTTCGTAGTAGCCCCCTGGTCCCTTTCGGCGTCCATAATGATGATAAATTAAAAGCTCTCGCTTTGCTCTGGTGGGCGACAGCGTGGGCGCCCGAAGCATTCCACGGAGTTGCTTGGTCCTATGTCATTTTGAAGTACAAACTAGTGTGACTACTTGTGCTAATCCTCTCTATCCCAACCTATATACGTCCCACTGCTAGGCACAGGACTCCTCTCAGAATGACAGGGCTTGGGCGTCGCCCAAGCCCCACGCGGTCCAGTGCGAATTGGGAGCACTCACCATTTAAATGCCTGGAAGGTAATGCAGGTTTCCTCACGATGTTTTCCTTCACCGTAAAGCTCATGCTCGTGCTAATTAATTATACATTCAAAAATGTATGACTATCTGCTTGTACGCTGCTTGTCGCTTTAAATTCAAAATTATAATTCGTTTATTCATCAAACAGCATAATAGGTACCAATCAACCAAATCAACCAATACCAATCAAACATTGTCTATATTGATGACTTTTTGCTATATCCCCCATCTTTGTCAAGTGTATCAGCTCAAAATAAGGCACCAAATGGTGCCTACCATTTCACTGGAAGGTTTAAATTTATGCAATATTGACAAACCTTGCAACACACACGAAGTCCCCAATACTATTTACTTGGCTTAACAACATTTAATCCGGTACTGAAAGCGAACAATAACTAGTGTCAATATATTTATTTATTTTTATTTATTTTTTATTTGACTGGATGGCAAACGGCAATGGGTCTCCTGATGGTAAGAGATCACCACCATAAACAGCAACACATATTGCAGACGCTTCCAACCTAGAGCCTAAGATGGGATACCTCACGTGCCAGTAATTTCACCGGCTGTCTTACTCTCCACGCCGAAACACAACAGTGCAAGCACTGCTGCTTCACGGCAGGATTAGCGAGCAAGATGGTGGTAGCAATCCGGGCGGACCTTGCACAAGGTCCTACCAACTGCAAGAGATATTAGAGGCCGTTTTGTGACTTTTAGTTCACAGATATATAAAAATAGACAACGCATTCATGTTCCTCGCGTGCCCGTTTTGCGAAAGTAGTATTGTGCTTGCTTAGCACCTCCGTTGCTAAAATAATAAGTTATTCATCATCTCGGTCTACATACAGTCAATGCTGGGCGCAGGTCTCACTACAGAATGAAAAGGCTTTGGCCGTGGTTTCCACGCGAACCCAACAATAAGTTATTGTAATAACCGGCTAGTGCCCGCGACTCCGTCCGTATAGAATTCGTTTATCGATATCCCGCGAGAATTAGATACCTAAACAATTTTCCGAAAAAAACTATCCTATGTCTTTTCCCGGGGCTCAAACTGTCTGTATATAGCATTTCACCTAAATCGGTTCAGTTCTTACAAACTTTCGCATTTAAAATATTAGTGTGGGATATAAATATTTTTTTAATGCAAGATTTGTGCTGTGATTTTTGTTGACTGGTCTGGCATTTTTGTCTAAACGACATATCCATACTAAATTTCAAGTAAATCCACACTACAAGAAGTTGAAATTCCACTGGCTAGATTTTTGAATACATTGCTAGAAACAGATATCCGCGTTATCTGTTTCTACCAATGTCTGTGATATGAAAACTATCGATCGCATAGAAAAATATGTGGTATAAGTACATATTATTATTTTGTTGTTTTAAAGAATACGCCAAGTCGATCCAGTTTTATACTAATGTGATGTCAATACGTTAGAAGCTATTTTTGTTTTCTCCCTTTATATGAATTACGCAAGTCTTCAGTTGAGTGGCCGGAGGACAGAACCGGTCAGGGTCGGTTGTTGCTCCGACAGCATGGCAATGGAGCGTTGCTACGCGGCCAGAAAAAATACTGTAAGGGCTAGAAATGGCCACATAAAATCTGAAGCGTGAAGATGTTGCACAGCTTTCAAAATAAAGGGATAGCTAATAGGTGTCCCTTGAGTTTCCGTCTGTCAAGCAGATGTGTTTTTTTTTAGTCGTCTTAAGGGCCCATATTCTTACTTACTTCCGTCGCTTTATGTTTTTGAAATAATCATGTATGTAAGGAAGAACGTATGTGATTTCCCACTAACGTCGATAAGCCAAAGGCTACTAGAAACACAGGGCAGCTTAGTTCCATCTTACAGACTGGCTAAAACCAAAAAGTCGTTTCTGGGAAATTGCATACGTTTTATATAAAATCCAAAAAATATTTCAAATGAAACGGATACAAAATTCAGATCTATTGTCAAGAAGACATTAATATCTAAGGCGTATTATAAAGTTAATGATTGTATCATGGACAGGAATATTTGGAAATAATTCCGATCCGCATTAGGGATCCCTTCAAATAGCGAACCTACTGTGTTAAAAATAAAGTTGTGTTGTATATTAATAATATTGTAAATCTGTTTAAAAAATATACCTTGTTGAGTTTCTTGTCGGATTCTTCTCAACAGAGGTTTTTCCGAACCGCTGGTAGATTTTTTGACATTCATAAGTGCTTGTTATAGCCTAAATCGAATAAAGAAGAGGGCGTGCTTTAAACAATATATGCATGCAGGGCTAATACGAAACTATAGTACAGTCCCTCTCGCTCTCGTATTAACCCTTAATAAGGTAGAGGCGATTTAGCGATCACGTGCATTGATTTGGAAATTCTACCTATATATCCTATATATTCATTGTAATTATTAAAAATACTACTAGCTTTAAAAAATCCTTTGCTAGGTATGTATTCGATAGCTGCTTTTGATTCTGTGATAGTATGTTCCAATAAATTGGGCCTTATAAAGGGTTAAATAGTATAAGTGTCAGCAGGGCTACTACGAAACTCGAAACTCGAAGTTCGTGTCGTATCGTCCCTCTCGCTCTCTTATGAAATAGTGTCAGAGGGACCGCACGACACGAACTTCGAGTTTCGAGTTTCGTAGTAGCCCTGCTGCTCCGTTATGCAAATCACACAACTACTACTCTGCAGAACGTTTAAATCTTTCAAAACCAGTAAGTACCGCACCCGAGAATTCCGTAAATTTAAGAGTAATAATTATTCTTTGTAAGCTCTCAATATATTTCAGCGGTTCGCCTTGCTTTTATGACGCTCTTAGAAATTCAGTTGTAAAACAGTCAGTGCCGATTAGTGAAACATTTGTAAAATTAAACTTTGGCAAACATTTTCTTGCTTCCCAGAATCATAGCAATTTTCCTACTGACGTCAGTTGAGGTTTCTCTGTTGCGGTGTGAAAATAAACTTTTTTTTTAATTTTTCCGCTAAAAGTATGTATGTATGTAAACTCTTTATTGTACAAAATAAGTAACATACACAATTGGCAGACGTTGAGATATATGTACAAAGGCGAACTTATCCCTTTAAAGGATCTCTACCAGTCAACCTTTGAGTGGATGAGAGGAGCATTCAGTTAGGGACAGACAAAAAGTGAGTTTAAAAGTTAAAATAGACAGTGGAAGCTACAATACAATGCTTTAAATAATAAAAGTAACAAACAAACAGTAAGTAAAAGTAACGGGCTTCTACGCTTTTTTGATGTTCGAAGCCTTTTATATTTTCTTGATTCTCCATTTAAGTAGTAGAAACTTTTTCCGTCGAGTTATAATTATTAATAACCCTTTTACGGCATGTATATTGTATTTTTTCTAACATGATTCATATGACAGATGCCAAACTGACGTAACTAGAGTCTCTCCTACTGTTACGTAAACTATCTATACTTTTGCACATGTAACTAGTGTTAAAAGTGGCAATAGCATTTTGTTGGTTTAAATGTAACGCTATCGAACTGAGTCTTATTTTAATTTTAAAATATAATTTGTTCAACAATTGGAGTGTTACTTTCCGACTCTGACGAACAATCTTGCAGATTAAAAATAATTTATTTTATTTTACCGCTTATTTTTACCGATAACTCTCACCTCTTAGCAATTGCGGCCTATTGAAACAACATTGTAAAGGCGTTCATTAAAGAAAGTAAGTTATATTATGTACCTATATAACTCAGTGCCTACGCAGTAACATAGCAATTTGTTAGCGAATTTGAGTTCAAATTAAATATTATTAAAATATTCGAGCAATCAGCAGTTATAATGTGATTTAATTTTTTTTAAGCATTATAATAATATAAATTATAAATGTATTTGAATTAGTAATAAAATTAGAAAATTTATAGATTGATAAATGTTATTACTCGGTCAAGGACTTTTTTTATGATGATAGTTTATAACGTAATTTAATAAAATTTTTAGTAGAGCAATGTTTATTCGATGATGTTATATATTTGTTTAGTTTTTAAGCCTATATTGTATGCCCTTCCAGGGCGTCATGTCCTGACTTATACATATTTTATAACATTTTGATTCAATATTATGTACATGACTTTACAATGATTAAATAAATAAATAGATAGATCATACACGCGTAACATTGCCTTTTTAACAGCCATAATATCAACGCCTTGGTAACTGCCGGGAGCAATGGTCGGTAGTGCTGATTTATGGTATGGAGTTTGAGCTGTAGCTTGCTATTATGGGCTGGGCTCTACCAGGCTACGGAAGGCACGGGCAGTGCCCTCCTTTCACCTTCAGCGCAGATGTCGCGTCTGCCCACAGAACCCTGAACTCAATCGCGACCCGAGCCTTGCTGGTTATTTGCGCAGACACTATAACTCACTTAAATAAGCCTATAGTTTACTGCGAATGGCGTTTATGGAAACGAAAAGGAGTAAAGTGCTGAGGGTATCCAATACATAAATCTACACCAGTGAAATTATGATTATTTCGGGAAAAACGAGCAATTTCGATGAATAATAGTGTTTTTGTTTTCTAGAGATGTGGATGATAAAACTTACCCATAGCATAATGTCTGTATATTGTTCTAGTTTAGTATTTTAACGCGGAAAAAACTAATCGTTTATAAATTTCAGGGATCACAAGTACTACACCGATGGTTTCAGCACTTTCAGCTGAAAAAATATGCATTTCTCTAGACGCGCACTTCGTGATTATCTCTTCTACCTTCTATAAACTGGGCTAAATACGAGATATGAGTGCTGTGATTGTATCGTTCGAGTTATTAATTACTTTATAGTTTTGATAGCTTTGCTTGTTCCATTTTTAGTTAGTCATTTAGATCTAGTGTTTTTTCCTGCCCTTAGTAAATTTAGTACCTAGTAGCCGGCTAGCAGCCTAACAATTTATCATAGCTTGTATAATTTTGCTATCTGCTTTTATTATAGCTTACGCTTCGACATTTGTTTTTATCTTTTAAGCTTGCAAGCTCTTGTTTATTTTCACGCTTTCTGGCTTTTTCTTATCGCTTTCGCGGGATTATTAAATTAATTGACTTACATTAGATTGATTGACATGTAACTTTTAATTTGTAGATATTATTTTGTTGCTTTATTTAGGGGCTATATTAAAAATGATTCCAATTTAAATTGATTCATACGTATTTACATACATGACTAAATATTGTCTGGTAATGGTAAAGTTACCTTCGCAACACCGGCGGCGGAATTCAAAAAATAAAAAAGTTTTTTTAACGCAGGTTGCATGAGTGTGGTTGATGCAATAAACATAAATGAAAAGTAAGACACGTGAGTTAATCACAGTTTTTGTTTAATGTGTATTATTGACAGCCGCTATGTAAATACATATTATTATAAACAACGTTAGCAGGACATTTTAATTCCCATTTTCCTCAACGGGACCTCTATTATTCAGGATTCAATTCAAGGACTTCAACAATTATTTTATGTATTTGCAATGGATTGATACGTAGTTACATATTATGTTTAGTTTTGGTTTTGTAACTAAGGTACCGCATACATCCCCCCAGTATTGTTATTGCTCTTTTCATGTATTTTTTCTTTAATTTTACACTGTAGTTTTTAAGTATTATATATTTGTAATTATTTTATTTTGAAGATATTGCTTTCTGCCAAGTTTCTTGCGGCGCATTCTTCGTGGCAATGATGAATCTTTCCGAAAGCGCTGGTAGTTTAAAAAAATGACCTGCAAAAGTGCCCATTGTGGCCTATCTATTTACTGAATAAATGTTTTGAATTTTAATTGAATGGAATTTAAGAGAACCTTCAAAAGAACGTCTTGACAAATCAATTTTCACCATAAACGGTTATAATCAAGAACTGATTTGGTACAAGTGATTTATAAGCACTATTCGTCAAATGCGTATCAGATCTAAGAGGCGCTCTTGGGCTCGGCGCTTGTTGCGTGCGCGTAGCGAAATTTATTCTCCCATGTTTTTTAATACTACACAGTGATGGATGGAGTCATTGTTTTCTCGACTACTTATATCAATGTTATGGTATGGTGCAAAATCAATATTTTTGTCCTGTCTGCTCTAATCGACCGTCGTAAAAGATCATTCTCAAACATACATAAAAGTGGTCAAACATGAATGGTCAATAGTGATGTCACTTCTGTAAACAGACAGCCGTAATCCGTTGATTGTATTATGAACTGAGAAATGTTAGCTACTGAATGCCAGCAGACCAGAGGTGCCTTTGATTATTTTACTACAAAGTCGCTGGCAACTGCGGCGCCATTCACAAGAACTGTGCCAGAAGTGTGCTTAGTAAAGATTACGAACACTTGTACAAATGCGAAGTACGAAACAATGGAGCTTCCAAACAAAAACCAGTTTGAATCGCCTTTAGCAAGGACGTATGACTAAACCTATAGTTATTCATATTATTTCGCATAATATTGCCATTTATTCTAGAAAGTTCTATTAGTATCCGTTGTCTAATATACCCAGTTGTGGATATGGATACATATATTATGGTGATATTTGTAATTTTGTTACGAAGTAAATACTGACCTTTGAAGCTGGGATAACTCTGCAGCAGCAATCTTTTCCCTTGGATTATAAATGTACTAGTCCTCGTCCGCGTGTCAAGCAAACTTACGTTGGTTGTTGACAAACATTGCATTAACTTTAGTTCAGCAGAATACAACAGACTTAGTAAGATGGTGTAGATTCTTAAAAATATTGTATCGAGGTGGCTTGGGTGCTGAAGGGCTTGTACAGTAACGCCACTATGTCGATTCAGTTGCAGGAGAGTACGCAAAAGCAACCAATCCAACTGCAGCGAGCTGTGAGACAGGGGGAGGTTACTTCTCCGAAACTGTTAACAAATGCGTTGGAGGACGTTTTTAGGCTCTTGGACTAAAACAAGTTTAATATCAAGTCTCCCACAGTGATGACTTGATGAGTGATGATTTAAAGTCGTAAATACTCTGAAAGTGGATAACTTTTAGTAAAAGACAAAAGCGGCACCTTATGAATAAACATCTGAAACATTTCATTCGGCTATTTGAAGTAAAAGCTTGTAAACTATTCTTTATCCGTCTAAGGTAACCATGTCAATTTGCTAGTACCACCACACGCATACGCATATAGAACCACACGCATAGTAACAGAATGTTGGGGATGCACTCATACATTGTCAGCATTATTTATTACTCACTGATAATAGGTACTCTTGTCACGTGGCCGATAATTCACTGGAAAATTGAAGAAGTGCAAATCTGTGTCTGTGACCTCAGTCTCTCGTGCAACATCTGACGCAATTTCACCTCAGTCTTGCACCATGGACAATTGAACCAAATTGTTTTTATTTACCTACCCGTTTGATAACGCGATCGGCATAGTCCACGTTTAAGACTTATTAAAAATATTAATTAACGTGTTGTTAGTCTTGAATGCGTGATATTTTGACGAACCTTGACCCACGTTGTTGTATTTTGAGAGCCGCCAGTTCAGCCCATGTTTTCATACGTTTTGTAATACTTAAAATAATTTTAAAAGAAACCATTGATTTGATGAAAACTTATACAATTGAGAGTAGATTGGTTATGGTCGTAAGTCACATCAAAATAAACGTTCTGCACCACAGATATAGATACATCTATTAGTCATACTTGTTAGAGACAAAATGCTGCACTTCGTGAAGAAAGCAAGCCGCTTTGCACAGTGATAGTACAGACTAAACTGAGTGATTTGACTCGCAGCAGCGGAAGTTTCACCCCTTAGGAACAGAGATGGCGCCACTTCTTTAAAAATATTACAAAAATTCTACAAGCTAAAGTAATAAACCGATTTCAATGTTTAATATCTCAAATGAGAGTCTATTATATACGTTACTTATAAAAAAATACAAAAAAAAATATTTACAAAAACTTTTGTCAAAAAACGCCATCTTAAGTTTTTATTTCTTACCTGATTGGTAGTTTTTACTTGATTGCTTAAAAACATTGTATGTTGTATGCAACATGAATGGTTTAATGCATACTTATATATATTTCTGAGTAAATAACAAGTATTATAAAAAAAAACCTACACCGATACCCTTCATACTTCACGAAATATTTAAGTTTAATTGTACACGCTTTTCTTACAAATAAATTTCAACGAAATCTTCAAGTGAAACTAGTACTCTGATTATAATGTTTAATGTTAAATGAAAAGGAGAACGAAATTACCTAATTTATTAAAAAAAAAGTTTTTTCCTGGTGTTACGAAAAAATTAAATTACTTTAAAATTAGTAATTATTAAGACAATAAATAACTATACCGTTTCCGGCATAGTTGGTTCTGAGATGTAATATATATTGCTTAGTAGTTGGCGAATTTATTTAAAAATTAGCTTTTTATGTGATAGGTAGGGCTACAGCTTATAGATATGTCACATTTGAAATAAAAGACTATGAACATCAATGTTCATCAAATATTTAAATTAAAACCTATAAGTCCTCTTCGGGTTCATCCGCAGATGTAGAACTGAAATGGAAAAGTCGTTTTGAAGTACTTGTGCTATTCCAATACTGCAAAATCACAGATCTTTTAGACACGGACTGTGTTGCTGTAATTACTGTTGAATTATTTTTGTGCCTAGTTGATTATCATTAGATCTAAAGTACAGCCACCTTTGCAGGATTTACAGTGGGCAGTGCATGGTAAGCTGACCCGACGACACCCACAACATATGGTATCGCAGCCAGATTTGCAGCCACAATACTTAATGGTCCAAGAGGCTTACTTTCTTTTGCCAACTCTCTTTTGCCTTAGTCCATCCCCAAGAAGATGGACATGGTACGGAAACTTCTGGTTTCATTGCGTTTCTCCATATTTGGCCCGCTTGGTAAGCTGCACGCAGTGTATTTTTATAGAGAGCATGTCCATACCATGTCCATCTTCTTGGGGATGGACTAAGGCAAAAGAGAAGGACTCCAGAATTGTCGGCAGTTACAGCGATTTGGTCGCAATTAAGCCTCTTGGACCATTGTGGCTGGAAATCTGGCTGCGATACCATGCGTTGTGGGTGTCGTCGGGTCAGCTTACCATGCACTGCCCAGTGTAAATCCTGCAAAGGTGGCTGTACAAATCAAAAGTAAGTTAATATAATATTCAATGCAGGGTTATTTTGTATGCTGACCACTGATTTCCACAGGTAGGCACAAAATTTTAGATCTAATGGTAATCAACTAGGCACAAAAATAATTCAACAGTAATTACAGCAACACAGTCCGTGCCTAAAAGATCTGTGATTTTGCAGTATTGGAATAGCACAAGTACTTCAAAACGACTTTTCCTTTTCAGTTCTACATCTGCCGATGAAACCCGAAGAGGACTTATAGGTTTTAATTTAAATATTTGATGAACATTGATGTTCATAGTCTTTTATTTCAAATGTGACATATCTATAAGCTGTAGCCCTACATATCACATAAAAAGCTAATTTTTAAATAAATTCGCCAACTACTAAGCAATATATATTACATCTCAGAACCAACTATGCCGGAAACGGTATAGTTTTTATTTATTGTCTTAATAATTACTAATTTTAAAGTAATTTAATTTTTCGTAACACCAGGAAAAAACTTTTTTTTAATAAATTAGGTAATTTCGTTCTTCTTTTCATTTAACATTAAACATTATAATCAGAGTACTAGTTTCACTTGAAGATTTCGTTGAAATTTATTTGTAAGAAAAGCGTGCACAATTAAACTTAAATATTTCGTGAAGTATGAAGGGTATCGGTGTAGGTTTTTTTTATAATACTTGTTATTTACTCAGAAATATATATAAGTATGCATTAAACCATTCATGTTGCATACAACATACAATGTTTTAAGCAATCAAGTAAAAACTACCAATCAGGTAAGAAATAAAAACTTAAGATGGCGTTTTTTGCCAAAAGTTTTCAGTAAATATTTTTTTAATATTTTTTTCTACATAATGAATTTTATGAGCTTTAATTTGGGATATTAAACATTTAAATCGGTTTATTAGTTTAGCTTGTAGAATTTATTGATTTTTTAAAAGAAATTTGTGCTCACATTTGAACTTTCATATTTCGTGAAATATGATAGGTATCGGTGTCGATTTTTTTTTAAATACTTATTATGTACTCAGTAATATGTATAATTATTAAACCATTCATGTGCATACAGTTTTTTTAAGCAATCAAATAAAACTACCAATCAGGTAAGAAAAAAAACTTGAGATGGTGTTTTTGCCAAAAGTTTTCAGTAAATATTTATTTTTTTTTTTTTTGTAAATAATGAATGTTATGAGCTTTATTTGAGATATTAAACATTGAAATCGGTCTATTACTTTAGCTTGTAGAATTTTTTGAAATATTTTTTAAAGAAATTTGTGCTCACATTTAAACTGTCATATTTCGTTAAATATGATAGGTATCGGTGTCGGATTTTTTTAAAAATACTCGTTATGTACTCAGTAATATGTACATGCATTAAACCATTCATGTTGCATACAGTTTTTATAAGCAATCAAGTAAAAACTACAAATCAGGTAAGAAAAAAAACTTAAGATGGCGTTTTTTGACAAAAGTTTTTTGTAATATTTTTTTTTGTATTTTTTTATAAGTAACGTATATAATAGGCTCTCATTTGCGATATTAAACATTGAAATCGGTTTATTACTTTAGCTTGTAGAATTTTTTGAAATATTTTTAAAAGAAGTGGCGCCATCTCTGTTCCTAAGGGGTGAAACTTCCGCTGCTGCGAGTCAATCACTCAGTTTAGTCTGTACTATCACTGTGCAAAGCGGCTTGCTTTCTTCACGAAGTGCAGCATCCGGCCAAAAAATGGCCTTAACAAGTATGACTATATCCATATCTGTGTTCAGCACGCACCTATCTACATACATATGTGCAAAGAAGCAAAATGAATGCTTAACTACATACTGGAAATTCTTAAATTTCGGATCGAAATCAACTGGGCTACTACGAAACTCGAAAATCGTGTCGTGCGGTCCCTCTGTCACTTTTACTATTTAATGCGAGAGCGAGTGAAACGGTACGATTAGAACTTCGAGTTTCGTAGGTAGCCCTGCAGAATTGATAACACCCAATTTGGTCGACTCGACACTACAAGAGACTGCTGAGGGAATGCTGGCACCATGCCAGGGGGGGCTTTTTAGGGTTCCGGAGCCAAAATGGCAAAAACGGAACCCTTATAGTTTCGCCATGTCTGTCTGTCTGTCTGTCCGTCCGCCCGCGGCTTTGCTCAGGGACTATCAATGCTAGAAAGCTGTAATTTTGCACAGAATTAAAAATTAAAAAATTTTTTTTTAGGGTACCTCCCATAGACGTAAAGTGGGGGTGATTTTTTTCTCATCCAACCCTATAGTGTGGGGTATCGTTGGATAGGTCCTTTAAAACGAAATATTCAACTTTAAAGTGCAAATTTTCATTAAAATCGAGCGTCCCCCCCCCCCCTTTAAAATGTAAACCGGTGGGTGGGTGGAAAAATTTGATAAAAATCAGAATGGTTGTTGTAAGTATATCAAACCTTCAAGGAAAATTATAACGGTTATTTTGCTTGAGAATTATTAGTAGTATGAGTAAATAGCAGCCTAAGGTATGAAATATACCTAAACTTGGAAGATTCCGTATAAAATACGAAATCTTTAGATAAATATTACTTAATTTTTTCGTAAAGGCTACGGAACCCTATTTTGGGCGTGTCCGACACGCTCTTGGCCGGTTTTTAGATTTAATTTAGTACATATTAAGTTTTTAAGTTAGGAAGTTAGTTTATAGTTAAGTTTTATATGGTTATTTTTTTGTTAAATTCTTGTATTAAGTATGTGAATAAAATGTTGAATAACGGATACAAAAAACATAAAATTATTTTTTGTTTATTTGGCTATGATCTATTCCAGTGCCCTGCTCTGGTTTTCATTAAACAGTGATAAAATAGTTTCTAACTGATAGCATTATTTATTAGATTTATTTTTAGGTAACATCATAAAACTTTTATTACCAGTTATTATAACAGCGATACCTTTAAATATTATCAATGTTATCTAAGGCGAGCAAAGTAGTGCAAGTGGATTCAGTGTTTACAATCGACTTCCGAAATCGATAGTCAATGCGGCATTGACCCACTCCCTCGATTCAATTTAAATAATATTCGCTTGTCTGGAAAAATTTAAGACTTCAGACATGATTTTGAGTTTTGTCCTTAAATCATCATCATCATCACTGTTTTTTAAATATTTATAGGACTTGAATTTTTTTTATTGCTTGCTACACTAACACACAAAATGTGTTTTTACAATATTGTTGGCCTTATATTATATTATAATCATAGTGCATGCATGCATTTTATACCTACCTATCTACCTTAACATAATACAACAGCACAAACAATGCTTTAAATATGTATAAATGTTTAATTGGCGTGCCAGAATAGTATCTGAGGCGTATCTAATTTGTTTACTTGCTGCCTATTGTTGTTTGCTAAAGACCGTTTACTAAGTTTTCCTCAACTTACAAAAAGCTTAATGTTTTCCATTGAATTTCATTCGATCGGCTTATACATTTTAATAAGATTCTTTGTATTCAGTGATTCAGGGTTGATATTGTTTTTCAATAAGTTTTGACTCCAGTTTAAGGACCGATTACATTTGGATTGAAAGTTTAAGGTTCAACAAACTAAGGATTATTTATTGACCTTTCGTGTCAGTTCAGTAGGCAGTACATTGTACACTTGGGAGCAAAGAAATCGAGCCACCCTTGCAAATTTTTACGTTTCCATAATAACACTTAAGTACTTTAAATTGCAATAGTGGCTCGATTTCTTTGCTCCCAAGTATTATGTAGGTAATGCAGGAAGTTCGGTGTATTTCATACCATACTATACGATAGTGAAATATTATTCGTTTAAGGGCATTTACGGCACAGTTTGTTTTCATATTCTGTGCAAAAAAACTGTTAAGGGAAAAATTTGATCAATAATTAGTAATTTCTGGTAGTTGCTTGATCCTAGCTAAACTTTTCATCTGATAAAAAATGTTTTGCCCCACTAATCACCGATACGAAAATGTCGTTAATTTTGTCTAAATCCACCCGAATCCTTGACCGAATAACGTCGATGTCGTCGATGGCCGTCCGTAGTGTTTATTGGCTCGTTTACGTGAAAACGAATTAAAATCTACAGCATAAATCCCAACTGTGCCCCCGTTACAAAATAGTTTAGCGATGGAGATCCTACCCACTGCTGTCTGCGACCTGTTTCTAAGATTATGCTTAGTTGTAGTTTTATTCGTAATGTATTTATCCATTCATGCTTATTCTTTAATAAATCAAGTTTATATTTTGTATGAAATGTAGTTAGAGTACGTTTTTAGGGTCCATGTCTTTGAGTATTTATCTAAATATAAATACTCAATGGTCCATATTGACTCTCATAAAATTATTACTCCTATTTTTTATTTTACTACCAATTTGTGTTCATAATAATCTCTCTTCATACTTTTTTTGTTCATAAATTTTTGTTACTTACTAACATCGCAACTCATAACAGACAGTGTTCATAATGTTGTTTTTCAGAAAATTTCTTCATAACAGACGAATATCATAATTTTCTTATTAATAATGGCATTAATTAGAAAATATTTTAACTCATAATATTGTTTTTCATAACGGTAACTACTTATTCAAAATAAGATTTACTTATATCGTTAATTATTTATATTATATAAGTATTAGTTGAAAACATTTTCGGCTTTGGATAATAGGACTTAAAATGTCATGTGAAAAAATGCGCACCCATGTTTTTACCAAAAGTTACATACGATAAGAACGTATTTACGCATCACGCACAAACAACCGGTTCATCGTATGATGCCGAGAGTAGATTTTATAAAAATAAACTGAATTGGCGTAGGTGAATTAAATTAGTATAATTAATTCCGCCGCGTGAATCGAAAATTTCCGGCACGCCTCGACTTTATATTCTCATCTTTATCACGCCACTAAATTCGCTTGTGCGAAAAACGTTTTCAGTATTTTTCTTTTCTAGAATCTTCCACTTACGAGTACGAACGCGGAAAGCTACTCTTACTTTTTGATATTTCCCGGTGGAAGACCTAGTGGTTTACAGAATTTATCGTTGACATCCCATCCCATTATACCGTCTGGATTAACATTTGCAAGGTCAAATCGATATTGCATGCGTTAACGATGTCACAAATTTGCGGTCTTGGAGGTTATGCTCGGAAATAAACCTAGCACCGGGCTATTGAGAATCAAGCGCGTGCGATACGGGGACTAATACCTAGTAACTTTTAATGTAGTGATAATAATTATCACTATATTATTAATCTTTAATCTTAAATATCATTGTTTTGCTCTCTTAATGATTGAGATTGTAATCGGTGGTCAGCGATTCAATCTAGGTAAAAAGAGGTTCATAAATTATTATTATTGTGTATTTTTTTGCTCGTGTATTTATAATTCTGGCCACGGTATGAGCTTCTTCACTAGCCGCATGGACTGCATGTTAAAAAACTAAATTGACTTGACACTCACTTGCTATATTAACAAGTGACAATTCGACTATAGAGCACATCCTTTTTAGGCATGTCGGACAAATGTCTATTTTAGAAATAGCAATGTACGTTTTATTTAGCTGTTGGTAAGAGTAGGCATACGGTATTGATATTGATGCCTTGAGTGTTTTAATGCATATCAATAACTGATGTGATAGAGACTCCATCCAGAAGTCGTTTTGTCTGACCGCGTGACCCGGTGCGTTGATGCACAACAATGCGGAAATAAATCATTACGTAGCTGACATGTCTCCAATAATTAATTATTAGGTCCTGGTGAGGAAGTAATAAACTGCAGCGAAGGCGCTAATGAGTGATTTTATTCACTTGTTCTCTTTAGAATGATGCGCTTGCTGTGTACAATAAGGAAATGAAATTCACCAGTCAAGGTTGCCAGTTTCTTGGCTGAATACGGAAAGAAAAATGTTCCGCGATCGTTTATTTAATCAATAGTTACTGATCAAGTTGTCTCTTGAGTTGATCCATTTATTTCACTAACCAACGGTTTATTTCTGTTTCTTTTTTTCAATTTTTAAATAAAATTTGTCTAAACAAAATTACCTACCTAGATTTCCTGACAAATTAGGTAAGTACCGCTGCTTTAAGGGGATCCCATGGCCCAGTGACTTTCGATCTGAATTCCTTAGTTTTCTAATGATTTTTGTAGCTTATTATATTAACAACAACGGCTTTAAGCAATATAGTATCCCATATTTAGTTCATTTCAAGGTATTTGGCATCAAAATTGAACAATTTTAGCCCGAAAAACTGGTTTTCTGGCCATAAATTTTGTGTTAATTAGTTTCAAATGAAAACCCCCGACCAGTTTTTAGAGACGTCAAAGACGAATCCAAATATGTAGATTTCGTATATGTTAGATCTTTCACGTCAATAGAGATACGAAATAAGTGTTTTTTCAGACAATGTTTAAAAAAATCATACAAAATTAAGTTTTTTTTTTTTTTCAAAATCCTGTAGACAAAATGGAGATAAAAGATTGGAGAACCGATACGACTTATAATTATATCTGTAGTGTAAATGTAGGAGATACGATTCAAAACTTGTCAAAAATCGATGAAAACCTCGGGTAGCCCCTTTAAGTTTAAATGAAGTCAACAAGGTTACATATAAACAGTTGCAATTTTGTTTTTCAAGAAGAAAAAAGCTTATTTTTAAGCTTTCTTAGTATTTCCTTTTGCTTAAATATTACTGTTAACCGCATAAGCGTTATGTCTTTATTGCGCATTGCTTACGCTGTGACACAGTAGTAATCCATCAGATGAGACGGAATCACATTTCAGTATCTCACGTAATGCAGTTTTTAGGCTTGTAAATGTGACGGCTTGTCGAGTCGAGATCTGAGGGGATTGTTCGCATTTTTGACACTGTAAACAGATTGTCGACCTAGTTTCCAGCATTGTTCGGCGCACAAGCGCACGCGGCGCCTAGCCAAATCTATTTCGATTTATATCTACGTGGTCCCGCGCGCGCAGTCTGCCTCTTCTCAATTTTTGCAATGTTTACTGTTTCCCCACATGCCCCACATCACGTATCCTACGCGCTCTCTGGTCTCGTAACATTAACTAAAAATATTGTATGCTGATAAAAAATAATTAAAAACAAGGTTCATTGCTCACGTGTTGATAACGCTCGTAGGCAACACCAACGCACAGACATCATCATTATTCACATTCGGCAATAATTTGGGCAACGATAAAGCTTCCATTTAATTTTGAGTTCGCTCTGAGCTCCTTTGTTGTTTACATATAAACGAGGCAAACGATTAACGAAATAGAGCCTTTTATTTTACAAAAACGATCATCGATTTGAAAGTTAATTTCATAAAACGTTCCATCCATGATTTGACCAGAAAATGGTATCGTGGTAAAAATCTTATAATAAGACAGAAGTACCCATCGGTAATTGAAATTGGGTCGATCAACTATTTCTTGTTTGTTATTCTGTCCCGTTGTCCAAGATACAACAGTGACAGTTTCTTAAAAAAACTGTTATGATATATGCTACTAATGTGCTTAGGAGATTGACCATTAAATAATGGGCTTGTAACTACGACAAAAATGTACGCTCTAGGAATTATAACCACAGAAAACATGGAGAAACTCATGGTTTTAAAGTTGTCCAGGGGACGTAACCATGGCAACGCGGTACAGGGAAGAGTTGATCGACCCAATTAACTGAAGATAATAGAGATTAATAATTTCCTCGTGTTTTTTTAGGTACTTAAATTAAAATTAGGATTAATGATTGGTGGTTTCCGGCGGCTTGGACCCGTGCCCAACTTGCTCTAAAATTGCGTCAAATCCATTTCTATATGCGGGACTTTTTTTATAGCCGCTAGAAGACTAACTCAAGTCAAGGGCAAAGTGGCTTTCTCCATTATAATTAAACTTTTGTTTCTTTTCAGATTATCTACGTGATTTCCATCTTTACACGATTTCAAATCGGCAGCATCCTTGTCCCGTAGTTTGGTATCCCTTCGCTGTTGCTGCTGGCCTGCAGTATTCCAAGGTACTTATTCAGAAGTAGCCAGTTTTAAATTGGTTCTTTGTGCACTCAAATCTGACGTGAAATTGAATGAAATTAGGCGCGGGTCTCCCGCTGCGGTATACGGTGCCAAAGTTTCATAGAGCGAGTTATTTCCGTGCAAACTGAAAACCGCTGACGCACGCGATCGGTCAAAGCTCCGTGGATGACGTCCGCCTGCCAGATTTCTATTATTGCTTAGGTTGATGTTCCCCGGGAATGGCCTGCAATTTTATGTTTCCTATCCACGTTAGCTTTGCTTGAACATGAGGTAACTTCGGAGGTTGAATGAATAACGCGGACTCGAGCGTAACCGACCACTTGCCCTTTTCATTATGCACCCCAGCATTCACTTACTACTTTTACGACACGCTTGTTCAACTCCGCCGTTGTATCAACGAATGCGTTTGAAAGGAAAAAAACTAGGGCAGTTAGGTCCACAGGCCTCCTTTGATGGTCATGAATATGCAATACTAAGTATAGAAAGTGACTTGTCCGTTATATACGTACTTTACTTACATTCATAAGCCTAATTTTTACGTACTCGTAGATATTAGGATTATTAGCAATCACCACGTTTACAAATTCAATGTTATTAATCCTTCCTTTGTTCTTGCTTGATACGAATATCATTGACCGGTTATCGTTTTTCGTTTGCTGTCTGTGCATTTATATCTCAGGTGTGGGTGTTTGGAACGATAATAGTAATAAAGGCGAGCGCTTTAATTTACATAGAATTTGTATCCATAGGATTTCGATGTCCAACGTAGGCTAGGCACAATAACTGGTTGGGGCAGGTGTGCCTCCCACCGTCCCACCGCTGGAGTGGCCGCCCTTTTGTGTACCGGATTGTTGTTGCTGTCACAGATAGCTGGCAACAGTTCACTCGCAATGTTTATGTTAGATACACTAGCTAAGAAAAGACTATTTACGTCTTTGTTGTTACTTAGTATAAAATAAAGTTACCTACTTCTGACCGTCTGTCTGTACGTGTGTCTGCAAAAGTACGCAACGGATTTTATTGCGGTTTTCACATCAGTTAGATAGTATTGATCAAAAGTTTATACCTACATTAACAAGCGACGCGCCAAAAATGGTAAAGGAATCAAAATCCTAGTTTTCATTGATTTACACATAGTTGACTTGCTTCTTTATGATAACAATAACATTGAAAGTTATCTTGCACCATTGATGCAATTAAAATTTCATTTAGTACAGATGATACAGAATCTGATTGTTTGTTTATACACCAACGAGAACGCATTTTCAGATTGACGTATGATTACGTCACTGATGGTGATAATTCAAATATTTTAAAGCATGTAATGGATAACATCGCATACAATACAAGTCGTAAGCTGTTACCCGCGCACCCTAACTAACCGATATTAAAAAGTTGAGGGGAGCTAACGAGAAGTTACTGCCGGTTTATGTTAGTAAACAATCTGATTGACGCAAACGGGCCGCAATTGCTGGTTGATGGCCGCAGTGCGAACGAACTGTAAACTAAATACCTATCTATTTGTTCTCTATCCATAAACGTTTTGGTTAAACTCGCGCCTTGTACCTATCTAATAATTCTAGTATGTTCTCTGAGATCGTTGGTTAGACGATGGTGTCGTGACCGCGCGGCACGGTGCTCTGATTCCGTAGATTAGGCTTTAGCTTTAGTATGCACTCGTGCCGATTGTGTCCAGTTATATGAGCGTATATGGCATTCGTTATTCGTGATCATTTATTTACGTCAAAGCTTGCTTCAATGTCGGATCGTTAGAAATGTAAAAATCGTCTTTTGTTATTGCTTTTGTTGCTTGTAATTGTTCGAGTTTTTGTTGTATTGTACAGTGACAATACGGAATTTTCGAGGCACTTGCTACTGCTACACTGTTCATAATTTTGCCATGTGATGCTAGACTCTAGCAGCTAGAGTCTGGCTATCATAAGTTGGTAATGGAAAAACGCGGCAAATATAAAAATAGGATTGGCTAATGTCGACCGACTCCATGGCTCGCTAACGTCTTACCGCGCGATGAAAACTCCGATGTAATCAAAGTATTAAACCCGATTAGACCGTGGAACCTAAGCACAGATGCGAGTTGATCATAAAAATGTTGCTACCATACCATCTAATTTGATTTACATTACTGCATACAAGATTTGCTATATTGCTCGTGACAAGTTATATACTAGCCAGACTCTAATCTGGTTTATAAATGGCAATATTTACTAAGTACAAGTTAGTATGTATGACTCGGCTCATTTCAGTGACAAGCGGGTCAACAATTCCGTGTTGTGATCGTGTAGCGACTCCTAACTCCATCTAGTTGTTACACAAAACGCCTGCAACATTCTGCATCGCACTATCGAAGTTTCTCAACTCGGATGCATAAATTATTTCCAACTTTCTTCCTTTGGACTTCGGTCCCCAGGCATAACATTCGCCTAGAGAAAGATCTCTATTGTGGGCTCCCCTCACAACCGTACATACTAATACTAGCTTTTGCCCGCGGCTTCGCTCGCGTTAAATTTGGGGTCACTACATTTATATTTACTTTACATACTTTACATTACATTTAGATGAACGTTCTACGTCAAGTGGAATCAAGTGTTTGAAACAAAGAAAGAAAAAAATTATTAGTGACAACATGGGATAAATGGGTGAAAATAAAATAAAAATATGCATGTCACGAAATGGTCCTAATTCAGCAATCGGCCGGTCTTGCGTACGGCGCTGGTCTTCCTTTGGGACCATCTGGTCATCATACATCATTGTTTCGACAGATTGCACATGATTTACTGTTTTATTTTAAAGTTTGAAATCGAAAATATACTCTTGCACGCCGCTGTTGTCTTTTGAAACATTTTTCAATATAGTACCTACTTCAGTTTACACGCAGTAGTGGCAAAGTTAGATAGTCTAGTGAAAGGAGCAAAAATCCAGTAGGTATAGTAGAGTTTTCGGTGAAATTACGTAATTCATTTGCATACGATTAATATTCTGCGGTGATTTCCATTTGGTGTCCGTAATGAGCGGAAACGAGCCAGTTTTGTTTTTCTTCAACACACGAAACGAAACACATGTGTTCTGTCTGGCTTTATTTGACTTTTGTTTCGTGTAAAGATTCTTTAAGACATGTTAAAAGAAAAAACACCCATTGTATTCAACCTTTTTGTCATTAATTTTTTATTGTACAAGTAGCTTTATTTGTCCTATTCATTTATCAGGTTTTCATGCTAGGAAATATAATTGGAATTCATTTATCAAGTCATATCGAACTTTTTGTTGGGCTTATAATACATTTAGATCAATCTCAAGCTCGCCGAAGGTTAGATTATGCAAATGTCTGCTTCAGTATTTATGCGGAGCAAATGGAAACCTGTGGGTACCCGAGCTAGAGCATGCAGAACAAATTGCAGGCCTGGTCGTTTGATGTCGGCCGACGCCGGTAGCGCTGGTCCAACCACTCCAGTCTGGTCTGCAGGGCTACTACGAAACTCTAAACTCGAAGTTCGTATCGTACCGTCCCTCTCGCTCTCGTATTAAATAGTATAAGTGTCAGAGGGACCGCACGACACGAACTTCGAGTTTCAAGTTTCGTAGTAGCCCTGCTGGACTGAGATGAATATCTAATGCCGGACTTCGCTATAACAAATTGTTATAGTTAAATGCCGTTATCGAATCCAATGACATACTAACTAATACTAAGTTTTCCAAGTCTCGGTAAACATGGAAATTTATTAATGAGCCCGCTTGGCTTGTACCCAGGGATGATGAAAACGTGTCGCAATCTGCTACGGCACGCCACCCTTACTCGTAATGTGCCCCAGCGTGGAATTGCAATGACGCAACTTCGCCACGTCAATGACTAACATATTTTGGTCGTCTGATGCAATTTTTATTTATTCAATAATCGGGCGCATGAGGCGAAAATTGCACTCTTTATCGGCTCGATAATTACAGGTCAATAACACGCCAAATAGGCAAAAGGCACGCGTGAACGAACCTACGGCAATTGAACCCTCTGGCCGCGGTCCAAGTTTTCTAGCGATATGTAACCTAGTTGAAAAATCACCTTGTATTGTATCACAGTGATCTTTCTTTCAGTTGGCGGGCCTAATACCTAACATCATTAGTTACAAGTAAGCTTTATTGTCTCGTTGAGATATTGTTTCCAAAAATATGCCTGCACTTTTGTACCAGTTGAAGAAAAGTTTTATAAAGTAAATTTGTGCATTCTTGCGGCCTTTTAATGAGATCAACTCACTTGGGTTGGGACTGGCGTTGAACATAATTACTGTTGCTTCAGTCTGAACTGTGGACATAATCAAACGCACACGTTAACTACTTTTAATTACTCGATGATTCATACCAATTCGAACCAAATTTTTCACTCACTTCACTATAATTATATACTTGCACAATTTGATCGTTTTTTTTTCTACAGTTTTATAGTTTCGCAAAGTATACATGAATCATAAAGTATGATGCACATTAGTACAGGGATTTTTTATAAATCTGCTATATGTATATGGAGCATTATGTAATTTTTAATTTATGGCGGTGGACGTGGAAGCATTCTACACTTCCACTGAACGTTGATATAGTTACATGTTTAGTTTTAATTTTGTAACCCCTATAGTTTTTAAATATTTTATTTTTATTTGGTATTATTTTATTTAAAAAAAATGACTTTCTGACAAGTTTCTGGCGTCGCGTTCTTCTTGGCAATGATGGTCTTTCCGAAAGCGCTAGTAGTTTAAAAGGGCCCATTGCAGCCTATTTACTGAATAAATGATTTGAATTACAACAAGTACAGTTAAAATTACAATTTCATCATCCAATCCTTCCGGGCAAGAAGTAGTTTTACAGCTCGGCGAGTTCGTGATTTGAATCTTTGTCGATGAATCACACAAGTGTTGATAATGTAGGTACGTATACGTGTAGTACAGCGCTATGAATCATTATGAACTACTTCATACTAAGCAATTAAACGTCAAGTTTGCGAACGTAGTACAGGAGCTTGTTGTCGCAATTGCCGTTCATTATTTTACGCGTTTCATTTTCGATTTGCGATTTTTCTCTACCGGTAGTAAAATTAAACAGATTGCCTTCGTCGAATGAACAAACAGCTTCACTTCGGAATAGCTGCACGTATTCGGCAATCTTTTATTGTCATGTTTGTAAGTCAGAACAAGATTTTGAAATAAAATGTCTGAAAAATTGAATGGGAAAATTATGTAATTTAAAAAATTGTGCGTGCATAATTCTCAAGTTTTATTAGTTCAGAAATAGACGTTCATTTGATCAGTTCCATGGGTTTATCTGTTACATTCGAAAAAACTTGTTTTAGTTGTTTATAAAACTAATAAGAAACTTGTTATTACGTCTACGTTTGTTTACTCTCACTCAAATTTTTAACTCTTATTCAAGTTCACGGCAGCAAATGGTGTAACTAATTAAAACTTAAACAAAGCCGGAGTTGAAATGTGATAGGGATAAAAAATGTCTTCAGGCCATGTGGTGCAGTGTTTGTGATCTTAGTTGCCATATGTCAGCTGTTCCGACCAAAATAACGTACTGCGCAGTTCGGCTCTAGTCGCGATGCCCGTGAATGCCCGTGATACCTAACTCCGCTAAAATCTCAAGTTCTATCTTCGTGATATTCGTTCTTGCTCCATGGTTTAAGCAATCTTAAGCTGCATGTCAGCCTATCAGTTTTGTAATGTAACACCTGATTAGCACGTTAGCGAAAAGTTTGCGAAAAAAATTAGATTAGATAATTGTAATTATGGAAATATTCCATTTGCACCAGATTGTAAGATTATCGTAATGTATGGTGTGTGTTTAAAAAAAAATACAAACATTGGAACATAGAATTCCTCCTTTTTTGAAGTCGGTTAAAAATGAGTTAATATTGAATATTTACAACTTTTGTTCGGACTTTGGACGAAGCCGCAGTACTTACTTTCAAAGTATGAATCCTTACTCCTTACTAATATTATAAATGTGATAGTTACTCTTTCTGTCTTGTATTTCTGTCTGTCTCTTTGTTACCTCTTCTCGCTTGAACTATTATATTCATAGAATTGAATTCTATTTTACTATCGTGGCTTGTATATTGTCTGTTGTTGCAATCTCTTCGTTAGTCTCACTCAGCTGTATATTATAGCTGAACACCTGTCACGAATTGAAAAATGAAACTTGGTATGGAGATTGGTTGGAATCTGCGAGATAGCGATAAATGAAATTATTCGCAGTCACTGTCACGGGCAAAAGCTAGTGTGATAAAAAAGCACCAGCTAGATTTAACAATCTTTTATTTTATCAGCATTGTTTGTTTGTTTGTCAACTGAACTTCACCCAGTTCTAGCGATCGGGTTGACTTAAAACTTGATACGAATTGTAGTTTATATGACAAAGCGATAGTACACTCGACACAAAGCACAGGCAACAATGAAGTTTAAATTAAAAATGTAAATTTTCCAAAAACGTATCGTGTAAAACGAAATATTTTAATGGCTGGCGCTGCGCTGGCGCCTGTGCCCATAAGCAGAACTGGTAGAACAAGTTGTACGCCTAATTTAAACATTTGAATAGTTACACAATACAGATAGAACTAGAGACATAATTTATTCAATCAAGTTTTATTGTTCACGATATAAAATCTTAAGCCGTATTTATTAATTGGGCACGGTCCGTTCTTAATTCGTGTTTTATTCGGAAAGAAAGCTAAAAGTTGTCTTTTAGTACACCTCTATTATATAAGTTGTTACAAAATACCCCCGGACGGGATGGAAAAGGGTTTAATGATACCTTGTTAAGCGTCCGTTAATAAATGAATAACGTAGGTGGAACCTGTGACTTGCCCGAAAAAGATATTAGCAGAAAATCTTTCATGTGCAGCCCTTTTATAAGTCATAGCAGCAGTAAGACGTCCACTGTTGGACATAGGCCTCCCCATAACTTTTATTCTTTGAGAACTTTTATAAGTGAGTACATATATATTTTTTAACCTTCCTTCAGAAAAGTAACTTTTCCTCCCTGACCGAGGGAGCAAAGTGCGACTTTATGTTCAAAGGCTTTTCTAAGTGTTTTACTGCAAATGCTTTTTTGAAGTTGATAATTGTAAAGGCACGCCATTTTATATGCTGGTTGTTCTTTAATAATATTTAGATATTTTTTTTCTTCAAGTTTCTTAATGCTCGGTGTGAAAAGCTGTATGAGCCACTCGGGAGCAAAATTATTTTCTTCTTGGCGCTAACACTTGAATCCCTCGTTACGCTTAAGGCATTCTACTTTAGAATCCTTCGCTACATTCTGGAATTCAATTTACGCCCTCGCCGTAAATACAACATTTTGCTCCCTTGTGCACAAATAACTATTAGTCAAACACGGAAAATGTCTTTACATTCTTGCCTATACTTAGATATCCCCGGAGTGGACAAAGATAAGAATTTATAGAAAAAGAATAAGATTCAATT
>NC_133483.1:1426985-1433171 GCF_025370935.1 Choristoneura fumiferana
TCATCATCATCACCATTCATCATTAAAATCATCATTATAGAATCTCATCATCAATCGTCACCTCAACACATCATCATGCACTAACAATCATTCATCATCCCGTCACCCATCAACGACCATCATCGTCACCATCACTACAATCATCATCCTCGTCATCATCATCATCGTCATCATTTTTGAGAAAAGCACTATACAAGCTTTATGGCTTACTTACTGGTCTTTGCAGTAATGTACTATTTCAATGACTGTGTCATAAAATTATACAATTTGTTTGCGTTGAAATAGAAGTTTGATTTTATCACTACTTTAAAGGGTAGCAAGGTAGGTATGATAAAGGTAACGAAGAAATTGCCGCTGATACCTCACCGCGTTCCTGAAAAAATACCATTAGTGATCTCCCAACTTATCGTTTACTTGTTTTCTGAGTCTTATTTCAGTTCAAACACGAAGTGATAGAGACTAGGTCATAAAGTGTAAACTTATTTGATTATCATATTAATAACTTCAACGTTTTCCTTTGCCACTCCGCAAACACAAGTGCAAGACAACTGTGTTTGTGCGACACATGTGTGTGTGTCATGCAGAAATCCTCCCTACTACACTTTCATAAAAAGTCAAATTACATATGGTAAAGGCCTAACAAATAAACATTAATATCGTAAGATATTTAGATATTTTGGTTGTTTTTGTTCTGTGAATATTTAATCGTCACTTAGAACACCAGAACACACATACATACAGAGCAGCAAATTCACGAGCTGCATGAGAGTCATGTAACACCATCAAATAATTTACCTACATACATAAACACAATTTAAAATCCTTCAATTATTGGTCGTTCGTTTTCTGTTATAAATAGAAGACTATTTTTTAGTACTATAAAACCGTCCAATTTTGCCCTTCATATTTATTTTGCCCGCGGAGTTAAATATAAACTGTAACAAAAAGGCCTTAGCAGGATAAAAAAAGGTCAAATTCGAGTCGGACTCGTACATACGAAGGGTTCCGTACGTACAATGTTTTTAAAACAGTTCACTTATAAGTTTTAGCAACGCCTAGTAACCAAAAAACGCTGGGAAAAAACACGTTTCTTGTATGACAACTCCATTTATTTTTTAATTTTACTTATTAGTATTTGTTGTTATAGAGGCCACAGTAATACCTACATAATCTGTCAACATTTCAAGTGTCTAGTACACACAAACATGTATGCCTAAATGGGGTAGGCAAAGCACACGAAACGTTACAGCTTCGGAGCCACTTTTAGCAATTTTACGTTTTAAGTTTGACAAAAAACGGTACAATAGTGACAGGTTGCTAGCCTGTGGCCTACGGTCCTCAGTCGCCTCTTACGACATCCACGGAAGAAATGGAGAGGTCTAATTCTAACCCGACATCACACGGGTAGCTATTACAGTTCAAGAGATAAAGCCCTGTGACACGGATGGACATGACAGACAGACAGACAGACAGCAGAGTCTCAGCAATAGGGTCCCGTTGGCCTAACCTTAAAAACTAAATAATAGTTACGAACCAGTAGAAGACAGACAGACAGACAGACAGCAGAGTCTCAGCAATAGGGTCCCGTTGGCACCCTTTGGGTACGGAACCCTAAAAAGGAGAAGTAACTCCCGTCAGGAATAAAGAAATATTCCAATATCGAGGGAAAAGAAAAGATTTATTCGTGACAACAGGGAAAAAAATATACAAAAATGATTTAGAAATGTGCATGTCACAAAGTGGTCACAAATCAGTCAATTTTGTTTTATTTCAGATGTTTTAAAAAATTACAACTTGGGCAAAGTTATATCAAAGGTCAAAGTTGTACGGTTTTATAGTACTTTATATATATGTACCCCTATTATCTCATCATCTGAAATTACTATAGTTTCATTCAACAAATGAAAACTACATACCTGTTGGTATTCTTGTTTTTAGAAGCTCCACTAAAATTTCCACCCACGGAACGCTAAAAGAAAGATGCCTACGAAGACTTTATTTCGTTGTGTACATCATATTTATTTAGAACAAACTTTTTAACACAGCGTTAATAAATAAATCTAATCAGTCGGATATTCCTAAATTTCTTGCATATCAACATTAAACGTTTCTTCTTTTCTTCCTTGAATATTGCATGACAGCACCAAGGCTACTTCAGCAATATAATAATTCCAGGCAAAGTTATATGCAGTTAGTTATCATTGAATCTGAAAGGAATGTGCATTAATAAATACAGAAAATAGTATTAGCAGACAGACTATAAGATACCTAGGTGACCGATGCCTTTTAGTTCAGCATAAGGACGTAAATCAGACTATCAGTAGGTAAATTCCCTAATGTACATACTGTTGCACGCAACTCTGTCCGCGTAGAATTCGTTTATAGCTATTCCGCGGGAACTATGTGATTAAAAAAAACTACCCTAGTTGTTTTCTACGGGACTCAAACTATCTGTATCTCAAATTTCATCCTAATCAGTTCAACGATTTAGACGTGAAAAGGTAATAAAGAAATAAACAAACAGACTAACAAACTTTCGCATTTATAATATGAGTGGGATTATTGTCTATTTTAAGTCATCATCATCATCATCATCATCATCGGCCTATCTTAGCCCACTACTGGACATAGAGGCGTCTCCAATTGCACGCCACTGAGCACGATCCTCGGCCACTCTCATCCAGTTACTGTCAGCTACCCAGTGAAGATCATCGCTCCACCTAGTCTGAGGGCGTCCCACGCCACGCTAGGCTTTTACTCGTTTACCCTAGCAGTTACCGGTTCTTCGGCTGATATGGGCGGCCCACTGCCACTTCAGTTTGCTTCAGTTTTAAGTAATCCTATAGAAATAGACGGACGGACAGCGTAATATCAAATTATCTGAATTAAGTCTTTGTGACAAAGTTTCTCCATGTCTTTCATTGAATAAAGTAAGAATTCGGCAGCGATGACATACGACCATCATCATCATCATCATCATCATCATCAGCATCATCATCGTCATTAAAATCGGTTAGTGAACAATACTTATCTTTTTCAAAATATCCTGATATTGAATTTAGATTTTTGCTATTCCTTTCTGCCTGCATGTCAAATTTACAGAGATTAGTGATATAGAGGTAGAGTTGTAAAATTTAACATTGAATTCCATGATACCTACCCTGGGTATTAAAAATAAACTGGCCAAGTGCAAGTCGGTTTCGCGCACGAGGTGTTCCGTACCATTATCTATACAACATTAGACATTAGCAAAAAAAACGGCCAGAAAAACAAGTTTGTTGTATAGAAGCCCTCCTTAAATATTTGTTTTATTTTAATTTAATTATTTATTTTTAAAGTAATTACACAGCTAAATATTCTGTGAATAATTAATAAATTGCCGTTATTAACATCATGCAAAAAACGGCAAAACAATCACGTTTGTTGTATGGGAGCCACCCTTAAATATTTATTTTATTCTGGTTTGAGTATTTGTTGCTATAGCGGCCACAGTAATACATAATCTGTAAAAATTTCAAGTGTCTAACTATTACAACTCAAGAGATAGAGCCCTGTGACAGACGGACGGACAGACAGACAGACAGACAGCGGAGTCTTAGCAATAGGGTTCCGTTGGCACTTTTTAGGTACGGAATCCTAAAAACTAAATAATAGTTACGAACCAGTAGAATTTTATGTAGGTATTTTTACCTTATCTTAAATTTCAGCTTTTTAGGATAAAAGGCTTGGTGTGTGCGTTGGTAAACAATCATTAAAAAAATAGGACTAAGATGTAGTGTTCACTTCGAAACACAGATACACAGACAGACGGACAGACATATGGACAGATCAACAGACGGACGGACGGATGAGCCGACGGAAAGACATGTACGCATAAAAATTAACAACTTGTGTCACTCCTAACAAAGACTTATTTTCCTTGCCTTCGCCTTGTTGCATAGCGTGCGAAAGAAATGCCCATACATACGCTCCAAAACCATAACCCTGCCGTTTCTCACACTTATAAATAAAATAATAAATCTTGAATCACTTCATAATAGAGTACATACTAAACATACTCGTACATATGCAGACAGACGGTGGGAAGCGACTTACTTCTATGGAGTGAAAATGTTCACGACGCTACTAAGAGTTAGGGAAATTTGGTATGTTTTCGTAGTAGGTTGCTGCAGACCACAAGTTTGGTACACACGATAAGCCATACTTTGGCCACCCAGTAGGAATGAAATTCTTACAGCCCTGCCTCTGGTGTTCTTGTAACAAATATTAATGTTTCTGACAAAATTAACATACCCGTGTATCCAATTTTTTCATCATCAAATCGTACATACATAAATAGTTTAAGAGTTGCACTCTTGCTAATTTCCTCTCGTCCGCCAACTTTTTGACTTCTTGATTTGTGTTCAAACCATAATTATTCAAACATAATTGCTTTTGAATATCAATCTCATTGACTTGACGTTGTGACGTTTAAATTTTACTTATCTAGCCAGTTATAATAATAAAAAAGGTACGAAAACTACTTCGATTGTGAAAACCTTTTTATTCACCGAGCCTAGATTTAGCGGCCGTAAAAATGCCGTGATATGTAGGAATTTATTTGAGCCTCACTGTAAAACTTGATATTCATACATACACATGCAATGTATGTTGAATGTAGACCTTATTTTTTAACTAATTAGTTTAGTGATTACACCTAGCACCTTTTATTGTGAGAATAAATATGCTTTATATAAATTAGTGGCGCTACTGTCTACGTAAGAGTAATAAATAACTAATATCTGTTCAGAATTTGTAAGTTGAATTTAAACCACTTGTCCTAGATCGAAGCACCGCATTATAATGTATGTAAAGTATGCAATGTTATAATTTTTGCCGAGGACTATTTTAAAAGTAACTTACCTATTTTTGTCTTACTTACAGTTTGCCTCCTTGCATTAATCAGAAATAATAGTTTAGGCGTTTCAACTTCCGAAAATAACAGATTTAAAAACAAAAAAAGTAGATACTAGACTCAGAAACTTGAACTTGATCTCTCAGTGATCTCATGCTTTCTTCATTTAGTTGTCGTATTATCTGAGCCAAAGGTGATGGTCACGTGACCACACGAAATAGTCGATACCTATTTACAATAGTTTGATTTTGTGACATTGACTCACGCACCCATATAAGATGTCACTACATGCTCGCTGCGAACACTGTCAGTTGTACTCATACAATGGTAAAATGCATCAAAATTTACTGCATCACGCTGCACTTTTGATGCAATAAAGTTACTTTTTTTTGGATTTTGCTTGAAGAGCATATCCATAATTTACTATTCTCAAAAAATCCTCTAAGAAAACATGTCCGTGGAAGCTATGCGGGGTGTCCGTAGGTTTGTATGGAAGAGCAACCCCCTTAAAAGGCTGGTCTGTCGCTTATCCCGTTGTCCAGGCGAGCGCCCCGGCAGGTGCCCGGTGTAAAACTATTTGCCGCCCGCGGAGCATCTCTGAAGTTTTAATGCGATAAGTTTGGCCATCTCGGACCAACTTTGACCTTTTTGTTGCAACTTTAATAGGAACTCGTTTCGCTAAGATTTACGGCAAACCGTTTAAATTAGAGTGAAAATGGGGAACATGCAATATGCAGTTCGTGTTTTATATTATCCAAGATGTCCACGGCCGCTGCCAGGACGTAGCTGCCACACAACCCTTTTAGTAAAGCAATTTTTAAAAGGCTTATCTCTGGTGAGTGCACTGAAATTTGTTTAAACGAGCTAATCGAAGTGCGGGAAACGAGATTCTTCCACTAATTCTCAGATTTTCAGCAAGTTGTAGACGCGGCGTCCATCTATCATGGCCACTGTCAGCGCCGATGCGGGGCGGGGGGGGGGGGGTGGGCCGCGCGAGGCCACAATGCCGCGGAGATGCTATTGTGAGCGTGATGAATGGCGCGCGGCGGCTGTATCGTCACTGATTTATTTATCAATTACCTATATACTTGTGATGGACACAGCCACTTTCCGTCGATAATGATAAGGAAAATGAAGTTATTGAGTAGCACTGGGAAATATAAAAGGCGTAGTTTCTGGCGCCTCGTGAGGGACGCGTCGAGCGGCAGCCGGCAGCAGCCCGCGCCCGCGACCTGTTGCGGCCTGCGGCCTGCAGCCTGCAGCGGCGGCGCAGCCAGCACGGCCCGGTCGGG